>NW_026525475.1:0-5000 GCF_943737925.1 Anopheles nili | reverse complement strand
CCGATTCAACTACGCCACCGATGGGACAACTTGATCTGGATTCTATGCCCGTAAACACCCGGTTGAAGGCACCAACGTCACCTCGTTGTGCCAACTCGCACTCTCGATGGCATGATCCGATCCGCCTCCTAGCTGCTTGCGCCCTTCTCTCCTTGGACGCAGGCACCCGGCTCCACACGTGCACCTCGTGCGGAGCTCTCGGAAGCGCGCCAGCTGACACTCTGGCGGGCCCCTTGTTTGTTCCCGACTCATCTTAGCTTCGCCTCCTCATGAACCGGCGGAACCTTTAACCGTTCCGGGTCCTAAGCACTCTCCGTGTTTGGTTCATCGCTCATCTCTACATTACGCCGAGCTCAACTAGTATTGTTCGTTTCACCGTTTGATGCGAGATCGGGGTATACCCGGTACCGCGGTACTTCCCACCCCAGGTTGGATGCCGTACAACACTCAAGAAGTAACAACGTGCCGGTGCTAAGCACCGTCTCCTCAAGATCTACGAAGTTCTGACACCTCTTGGCTACTTGACCCCTTTCCCGGTGGGTGCAAGTCACTCTACTCCGAGCCCTGGGACACCTTCCCAGGGTGTTTTTCCATGTACCACTAACCCTTGGTTGGACACCTCTTGGCTACTTGACCCCTTTCCGGTGGGTGCAAGTCACCGTGCGGAACCTTTCGGCCGCTCTCCTAGGACTGTGTTGCAGGCAAGCACAGTGGTTCCGCGACCTAGAGACAGCGGCATCCCTTGTTACTACTACTCCGAGCCCTGGGACACCTTCCCAGGGTGTTTTCCATGTACCACTAGCCTCTGGTTGACCATCGGTGGTGGTAGATGATTTCACCCAAAAGCACCCTAGGTCACCGTTCCGACCACCCAGCTACCGTTAAAACGCCTCCGGACCCCAAGACACACCTTCCCGGTACCAGAACCAGTCGTAGTTGCCGTCACCCAAATTTCATACAACCGTCACCCACGGGCCGAAACACCTTGCCACTACATGGGTCTAGTATTAGGTCCTAGGGTCTCTTTTCGACAACTCCCGACCTCCCTGATATCGAATCGTCAGTTTACATGAGGAGGCTAAACTTTCTATGACGACTCAGTACAACCATACCTCCCTATAATAGTGAAATGTCAAATTCTAGGGCAATTTGGCCATGGAAAAATTCTGAAGCTCGGCACGAGCAAACATGACCCATGCTTGTTTCTCCGAAACTATGAGTCTGACAGTTTTGCACCCTTCAGCGGAAAGTTGTGTCTCGTTAAGCCTAAAAAGTCAGTAGAACATCACGAAACGATCCGACCACTCCTTCGACCTGTTTTGGGGTTTTGCAGTTTTCCATGGGGTATTTTGTATGGGGAAAACCGACCCATGCCCGTATCTCCGTACCTAAGCGTCTGACGGTCTTGGACCCCTTTAGGTAAAAGTTGCATTCCGTCGAGCTGAACATTTCACTAGAACATCGCGAAACGATCCGACGACTCCTTCTGGGAGTTTTTGGGGTCCGAAGGTTTTCTGGGACTTAGTCTCTGGAGCAACATTTCTGAAGCTCGGCACGAGCAACCACGCACGTGTCTTATATCTCCGTAAGTAAGGGTCTGACGGTCTTGGAGACACCTTTAGCAAAAAGTTGCGCCCTATCGAATGGAACATTTTCACTAGAACACCACGAAACGATCCGACCACTCCTTCGACCTGTTTTGGGGTTTTGCAGTTTTCCATGGGGTATTTTGTATGGGGAAAACCGACCCATGCCCGTATCTCCGTACCTAAGCGTCTGACGGTCTTGGACCCCTTTAGGTAAAAGTTGCATACCGTCGAGCTGAACATTTCACTAGAACATCGCGAAACGATCCGACGACTCCTTCTGGGAGTTTTTGGGGTCCGAAGGTTTTCTGGGACTTAGTCTCTGGAGCAACATTTCTGAAGCTCGGCACGAGCAACCACGCACGTGTCTTATATCTCCGTAAGTAAGTGTCTGACGGTCTTGGACACCTTTAGCAAAAAGTTGCGCCCTATCGAATGGAACATTTCACTAGAACACCACGAAACGATCCGACCACTCCTTCGACCTGTTTTGGGGTTTTGCAGTTTTCCAATGGGGTATTTTGTATGGGGAAAACCGACCCATGCCCGTATCTCCGTACCTAAGCGTCTGACGGTCTTGGACCCCTTTAGGTAAAAGTTGCATTCCGTCGAGCTGAACATTTCACTAGAACATCGCGAAACGATCCGACGACTCCTTCTGGGAGTTTTTGGGGTCCGAAGGTTTTCTGGGACTTAGTCTCTGGAGCAACATTTCTGAAGCTCGGCACGAGCAACCACGCACGTGTCTTATATCTCCGTAAGTAAGGGTCTGACGGTCTTGGACACCTTTAGCAAAAGTTGCGCCCTATCGAATGGAACATTTCACTAGAACACCACGAAACGATCCGACCACTCCTTCGACCTGTTTTGGGGTTTTTGCAGTTTTCCATGGGGTATTTTGTATGGGGAAAACCGACCCATGCCCGTATCTCCGTACCTAAGCGTCTGACGGTCTTGGACCCCTTTAGGTAAAAGTTGCATTCCGTCGAGCTGAACATTTCACTAGAACATCGCGAAACGATCCGACGACTCCTTCTGGGAGTTTTTGGGGTCCGAAGGTTTTCTGGGACTTAGTCTCTGGAGCAACATTTCTGAAGCTCGGCACGAGCAACCACGCACGTGTCTTATATCTCCGTAAGTAAGGGTCTGACGGTCTTGGACACCTTTAGCAAAAAGTTGCGCCCTATCGAATGGAACATTTCACTAGAACACCACGAAACGATCCGACCACTCCTTCGACCTGTTTTGGGGTTTTGCAGTTTTCCATGGGGTATTTTGTATGGGGAAAACCGACCCATGCCCGTATCTCCGTACCTAAGCGTCTGACGGTCTTGGACCCCTTTAGGTAAAAGTTGCATTCCGTCGAGCTGAACATTTCACTAGAACATCGCGAAACGATCCGACGACTCCTTCTGGGAGTTTTTGGGGTCCGAAGGTTTTCTGGGACTTAGTCTCTGGAGCAACATTTCTGAAGCTCGGCAACGAGCAACCACGCACGTGTCTTATATCTCCGTAAGTAAGGGTCTGACGGTCTTGGACACCTTTAGCAAAAAGTTGCGCCCCTATCGAATGGAACATTTCACTAGAACACCACGAAACGATCCGACCACTCCTTCGACCTGTTTTGGGGTTTTGCAGTTTTCCATGGGGTATTTTGTATGGGGAAAACCGACCCATGCCCGTATCTCCGTACCTAAGCGTCTGACGGTCTTGGACCCCTTTAGGTAAAAGTTGCATACCGTCGAGCTGAACATTTCACTAGAACATCGCGAAACGATCCGACGACTCTTCTGGGAGTTTTTGGGGTCCGAAGGTTTTCTGGGACTTAGTCTCTGGAGCAACATTTCTGAGCTCGCACGAGCAACCACGCACGTGTCTTATATCTCCGTAAGTAAGTGTCTGACGGTCTTGGACACCTTTAGCAAAAAGTTGCGCCCCTATCGAATGGAACATTTCACTAGAACACCACGAAACGATCCGACCACTCCTTCGACCTGTTTTGGGGTTTTGCAGTTTTCCATGGGGTATTTTGTATGGGGAAAACCGACCCATGCCCGTATCTCCGTACCTAAGCGTCTGACGGTCTTGGACCCCTTTAGGTAAAAGTTGCATTCCGTCGAGCTGAACATTTCACTAGAACATCGCGAAACGATCCGACGACTCCTTCTGGGAGTTTTTGGGGTCCGAAGGTTTTCTGGGACTTAGTCTCTGGAGCAACAATTTCTGAAGCTCGGCACGAGCAACCACGCACGTGTCTTATATCTCCGTAAGTAAGGGTCTGACGGTCTTGGACACCTTTAGCAAAAAGTTGCGCCCTATCGAATGGAACATTTCACTAGAACACCACGAAACGATCCGACCACTCTTCGACCTGTTTTGGGGTTTGCAGTTTTCCATGGGGTATTTTGTATGGGGAAAACCGACCCATGCCCGTATCTCCGTACCTAAGCGTCTGACGGTCTTGGACCCCTTTAGGTAAAAGTTGCATACCGTCGAGCTGAACATTTCACTAGAACATCGCGAAACGATCCGACGACTCCTTCTGGGAGTTTTTGGGGTCCGAAGGTTTTCTGGGACTTAGTCTCTGGAGCAACATTTCTGAAGCTCGGCACGAGCAACCACGCACGTGTCTTATATCTCCGTAAGTAAGTGTCTGACGGTCTTGGACACCTTTAGCAAAAAGTTGCGCCCTATCGAATGGAACATTTCACTAGAACACCACGAAACGATCCGACCACTCCTTCGACCTGTTTTGGGGTTTTGCAGTTTTCCATGGGGTATTTTGTATGGGGAAAACCGACCCATGCCCGTATCTCCGTACCTAAGCGTCTGACGGTCTTGGACCCCTTTAGGTAAAAGTTGCATTCCGTCGAGCTGAACATTTCACTAGAACATCGCGAAACGATCCGACGACTCCTTCTGGGAGTTTTTTGGGGTCGGAAGGTTTTCTGGGACTTAGTCTCTGGAGCAACATTTCTGAAGCTCGGCACGGGCAACCACGCACGTGTCTTATATCTCCGTAAGTAAGGGTCTGACGGTCTTGGACACCTTTAGCAAAAAGTTGCGTATAACCATCCTCGTTAATACTCTCGAACACTGTAACTCGATCCGACCACTCCTTGGTACACTTTTGTGGGTTGCCAGTTTCGGTTGGGACTTAGTCTCTGGAGACCAAATTCTGAAGCTCAGCGTGGGTCCGGTTTTTCGTGCACGTCAGAGGGCCTCGACCGCCCCGAGAACCCGACCTTCAGGATTTTGCTCTACGGAAGGGGGGTGCACAAAAGTGTTCGTAATCAACCACTTTTTTCATCATCTAGGGGCACCGTAGGGACCGAAAAAAGTGGTTTCGCATGATAGTCCACCTCGACCCATGTCGACCCTTGCGCGACCCCGACCTTCAGGATTTTGCTCTAC
>NW_026525474.1:150000-165000 GCF_943737925.1 Anopheles nili | reverse complement strand
TTGTGCACCCCCTTCCG
The DNA here is from genome assembly GCF_943737925.1 of Anopheles nili. NCBI lineage: Eukaryota > Metazoa > Arthropoda > Insecta > Diptera > Culicidae > Anopheles > Anopheles nili. The sequence goes on along the minus strand of NW_026525474.1, from coordinate 164,983 downwards.
TAGAGCAAAATCCTGAAGGTCGGGGTTGCGCACAAGTAGACCCCCTTCCGTAGAGCAAAATCCTGAAGGTCGGGGTCGCGCAAGGGTCGACATGGGTCGAGGTGGACTATCATGCGAAACCACTTTTTTCGGTCCCTACGGTGCCCCTAGATGATGAAAAGTACAATCCGAGGTTGATTACGAACACTTTTGTGCACCCCCTTCCGTAGAGCAAAATCCTGAAGGTCGGGGTCGCGCAAGGGTCGACATGGGTCGAGGTGGACTATCATGCGAAACCACTTTTTTCGGTCCCTACGGTGCCCCTAGATGATGAAAAGTACAATCCGAGGTTGATTACGAACACTTTTGTGCACCCCCTTCCGTAGAGCAAAATCCTGAAGGTCGGGGTTGCGCACAAGTAGACCCCCTTCCGTAGAGCAAAATCCTGAAGGTCGGGGTCGCGCAAGGGTCGACATGGGTCGAGGTGGACTATCATGCGAAACCACTTTTTTCGGTCCCTACGGTGCCCCTAGATGATGAAAAGTACAATCCGAGGTTGATTACGAACACTTTTGTGCACCCCCTTCCGTAGAGCAAAATCCTGAAGGTCGGGGTTGCGCACAAGTAGACCCCCTTCCGTAGAGCAAAATCCTGAAGGTCGGGGTCGCGCAAGGGTCGACATGGGTCGAGGTGGACTATCATGCGAAACCACTTTTTTCGGTCCCTACGGTGCCCCTAGATGATGAAAAGTACAATCCGAGGTTGATTACGAACACTTTTGTGCACCCCCTTCCGTAGAGCAAAATCCTGAAGGTCGGGGTTGCGCACAAGTAGACCCCCTTCCGTAGAGCAAAATCCTGAAGGTCGGGGTCGCGCAAGGGTCGACATGGGTCGAGGTGGACTATCATGCGAAACCACTTTTTTCGGTCCCTACGGTGCCCCTAGATGATGAAAAGTACAATCCGAGGTTGATTACGAACACTTTTGTGCACCCCCTTCCGTAGAGCAAAATCCTGAAGGTCGGGGTTGCGCACAAGTAGACCCCCTTCCGTAGAGCAAAATCCTGAAGGTCGGGGTCGCGCAAGGGTCGACATGGGTCGAGGTGGACTATCATGCGAAACCACTTTTTTCGGTCCCTACGGTGCCCCTAGATGATGAAAAGTACAATCCGAGGTTGATTACGAACACTTTTGTGCACCCCCTTCCGTAGAGCAAAATCCTGAAGGTCGGGGTTGCGCACAAGTAGACCCCCTTCCGTAGAGCAAAATCCTGAAGGTCGGGGTCGCGCAAGGGTCGACATGGGTCGAGGTGGACTATCATGCGAAACCACTTTTTTCGGTCCCTACGGTGCCCCTAGATGATGAAAAGTACAATCCGAGGTTGATTACGAACACTTTTGTGCACCCCCTTCCGTAGAGCAAAATCCTGAAGGTCGGGGTTGCGCACAAGTAGACCCCCTTCCGTAGAGCAAAATCCTGAAGGTCGGGGTCGCGCAAGGGTCGACATGGGTCGAGGTGGACTATCATGCGAAACCACTTTTTTCGGTCCCTACGGTGCCCCTAGATGATGAAAAGTACAATCCGAGGTTGATTACGAACACTTTTGTGCACCCCCTTCCGTAGAGCAAAATCCTGAAGGTCGGGGTCGCGCAAGGGTCGACATGGGTCGAGGTGGACTATCATGCGAAACCACTTTTTTCGGTCCCTACGGTGCCCCTAGATGATGAAAAGTACAATCCGAGGTTGATTACGAACACTTTTGTGCACCCCCTTCCGTAGAGCAAAATCCTGAAGGTCGGGGTTGCGCACAAGTAGACCCCCTTCCGTAGAGCAAAATCCTGAAGGTCGGGGTCGCGCAAGGGTCGACATGGGTCGAGGTGGACTATCATGCGAAACCACTTTTTTCGGTCCCTACGGTGCCCCTAGATGATGAAAAGTACAATCCGAGGTTGATTACGAACACTTTTGTGCACCCCCTTCCGTAGAGCAAAATCCTGAAGGTCGGGGTCGCGCAAGGGTCGACATGGGTCGAGGTGGACTATCATGCGAAACCACTTTTTTCGGTCCCTACGGTGCCCCTAGATGATGAAAAGTACAATCCGAGGTTGATTACGAACACTTTTGTGCACCCCCTTCCGTAGAGCAAAATCCTGAAGGTCGGGGTCGCGCAAGGGTCGACATGGGTCGAGGTGGACTATCATGCGAAACCACTTTTTTCGGTCCCTACGGTGCCCCTAGATGATGAAAAGTACAATCCGAGGTTGATTACGAACACTTTTGTGCACCCCCTTCCGTAGAGCAAAATCCTGAAGGTCGGGGTTGCGCACAAGTAGACCCCCTTCCGTAGAGCAAAATCCTGAAGGTCGGGGTCGCGCAAGGGTCGACATGGGTCGAGGTGGACTATCATGCGAAACCACTTTTTTCGGTCCCTACGGTGCCCCTAGATGATGAAAAGTACAATCCGAGGTTGATTACGAACACTTTTGTGCACCCCCTTCCGTAGAGCAAAATCCTGAAGGTCGGGGTTGCGCACAAGTAGACCCCCTTCCGTAGAGCAAAATCCTGAAGGTCGGGGTCGCGCAAGGGTCGACATGGGTCGAGGTGGACTATCATGCGAAACCACTTTTTTCGGTCCCTACGGTGCCCCTAGATGATGAAAAGTACAATCCGAGGTTGATTACGAACACTTTTGTGCACCCCCTTCCGTAGAGCAAAATCCTGAAGGTCGGGGTTGCGCACAAGTAGACCCCCTTCCGTAGAGCAAAATCCTGAAGGTCGGGGTCGCGCAAGGGTCGACATGGGTCGAGGTGGACTATCATGCGAAACCACTTTTTTCGGTCCCTACGGTGCCCCTAGATGATGAAAAGTACAATCCGAGGTTGATTACGAACACTTTTGTGCACCCCCTTCCGTAGAGCAAAATCCTGAAGGTCGGGGTCGCGCAAGGGTCGACATGGGTCGAGGTGGACTATCATGCGAAACCACTTTTTTCGGTCCCTACGGTGCCCCTAGATGATGAAAAGTACAATCCGAGGTTGATTACGAACACTTTTGTGCACCCCCTTCCGTAGAGCAAAATCCTGAAGGTCGGGGTCGCGCAAGGGTCGACATGGGTCGAGGTGGACTATCATGCGAAACCACTTTTTTCGGTCCCTACGGTGCCCCTAGATGATGAAAAGTACAATCCGAGGTTGATTACGAACACTTTTGTGCACCCCCTTCCGTAGAGCAAAATCCTGAAGGTCGGGGTTGCGCACAAGTAGACCCCCTTCCGTAGAGCAAAATCCTGAAGGTCGGGGTCGCGCAAGGGTCGACATGGGTCGAGGTGGACTATCATGCGAAACCACTTTTTTCGGTCCCTACGGTGCCCCTAGATGATGAAAAGTACAATCCGAGGTTGATTACGAACACTTTTGTGCACCCCCTTCCGTAGAGCAAAATCCTGAAGGTCGGGGTTGCGCACAAGTAGACCCCCTTCCGTAGAGCAAAATCCTGAAGGTCGGGGTCGCGCAAGGGTCGACATGGGTCGAGGTGGACTATCATGCGAAACCACTTTTTTCGGTCCCTACGGTGCCCCTAGATGATGAAAAGTACAATCCGAGGTTGATTACGAACACTTTTGTGCACCCCCTTCCGTAGAGCAAAATCCTGAAGGTCGGGGTTGCGCACAAGTAGACCCCCTTCCGTAGAGCAAAATCCTGAAGGTCGGGGTCGCGCAAGGGTCGACATGGGTCGAGGTGGACTATCATGCGAAACCACTTTTTTCGGTCCCTACGGTGCCCCTAGATGATGAAAAGTACAATCCGAGGTTGATTACGAACACTTTTGTGCACCCCCTTCCGTAGAGCAAAATCCTGAAGGTCGGGGTTGCGCACAAGTAGACCCCCTTCCGTAGAGCAAAATCCTGAAGGTCGGGGTCGCGCAAGGGTCGACATGGGTCGAGGTGGACTATCATGCGAAACCACTTTTTTCGGTCCCTACGGTGCCCCTAGATGATGAAAAGTACAATCCGAGGTTGATTACGAACACTTTTGTGCACCCCCTTCCGTAGAGCAAAATCCTGAAGGTCGGGGTCGCGCAAGGGTCGACATGGGTCGAGGTGGACTATCATGCGAAACCACTTTTTTCGGTCCCTACGGTGCCCCTAGATGATGAAAAGTACAATCCGAGGTTGATTACGAACACTTTTGTGCACCCCCTTCCGTAGAGCAAAATCCTGAAGGTCGGGGTTGCGCACAAGTAGACCCCCTTCCGTAGAGCAAAATCCTGAAGGTCGGGGTCGCGCAAGGGTCGACATGGGTCGAGGTGGACTATCATGCGAAACCACTTTTTTCGGTCCCTACGGTGCCCCTAGATGATGAAAAGTACAATCCGAGGTTGATTACGAACACTTTTGTGCACCCCCTTCCGTAGAGCAAAATCCTGAAGGTCGGGGTCGCGCAAGGGTCGACATGGGTCGAGGTGGACTATCATGCGAAACCACTTTTTTCGGTCCCTACGGTGCCCCTAGATGATGAAAAGTACAATCCGAGGTTGATTACGAACACTTTTGTGCACCCCCTTCCGTAGAGCAAAATCCTGAAGGTCGGGGTCGCGCAAGGGTCGACATGGGTCGAGGTGGACTATCATGCGAAACCACTTTTTTCGGTCCCTACGGTGCCCCTAGATGATGAAAAGTACAATCCGAGGTTGATTACGAACACTTTTGTGCACCCCCTTCCGTAGAGCAAAATCCTGAAGGTCGGGGTTGCGCACAAGTAGACCCCCTTCCGTAGAGCAAAATCCTGAAGGTCGGGGTCGCGCAAGGGTCGACATGGGTCGAGGTGGACTATCATGCGAAACCACTTTTTTCGGTCCCTACGGTGCCCCTAGATGATGAAAAGTACAATCCGAGGTTGATTACGAACACTTTTGTGCACCCCCTTCCGTAGAGCAAAATCCTGAAGGTCGGGGTTGCGCACAAGTAGACCCCCTTCCGTAGAGCAAAATCCTGAAGGTCGGGGTCGCGCAAGGGTCGACATGGGTCGAGGTGGACTATCATGCGAAACCACTTTTTTCGGTCCCTACGGTGCCCCTAGATGATGAAAAGTACAATCCGAGGTTGATTACGAACACTTTTGTGCACCCCCTTCCGTAGAGCAAAATCCTGAAGGTCGGGGTCGCGCAAGGGTCGACATGGGTCGAGGTGGACTATCATGCGAAACCACTTTTTTCGGTCCCTACGGTGCCCCTAGATGATGAAAAGTACAATCCGAGGTTGATTACGAACACTTTTGTGCACCCCCTTCCGTAGAGCAAAATCCTGAAGGTCGGGGTTGCGCACAAGTAGACCCCCTTCCGTAGAGCAAAATCCTGAAGGTCGGGGTCGCGCAAGGGTCGACATGGGTCGAGGTGGACTATCATGCGAAACCACTTTTTTCGGTCCCTACGGTGCCCCTAGATGATGAAAAGTACAATCCGAGGTTGATTACGAACACTTTTGTGCACCCCCTTCCGTAGAGCAAAATCCTGAAGGTCGGGGTTGCGCACAAGTAGACCCCCTTCCGTAGAGCAAAATCCTGAAGGTCGGGGTCGCGCAAGGGTCGACATGGGTCGAGGTGGACTATCATGCGAAACCACTTTTTTCGGTCCCTACGGTGCCCCTAGATGATGAAAAGTACAATCCGAGGTTGATTACGAACACTTTTGTGCACCCCCTTCCGTAGAGCAAAATCCTGAAGGTCGGGGTCGCGCAAGGGTCGACATGGGTCGAGGTGGACTATCATGCGAAACCACTTTTTTCGGTCCCTACGGTGCCCCTAGATGATGAAAAGTACAATCCGAGGTTGATTACGAACACTTTTGTGCACCCCCTTCCGTAGAGCAAAATCCTGAAGGTCGGGGTTGCGCACAAGTAGACCCCCTTCCGTAGAGCAAAATCCTGAAGGTCGGGGTCGCGCAAGGGTCGACATGGGTCGAGGTGGACTATCATGCGAAACCACTTTTTTCGGTCCCTACGGTGCCCCTAGATGATGAAAAGTACAATCCGAGGTTGATTACGAACACTTTTGTGCACCCCCTTCCGTAGAGCAAAATCCTGAAGGTCGGGGTCGCGCAAGGGTCGACATGGGTCGAGGTGGACTATCATGCGAAACCACTTTTTTCGGTCCCTACGGTGCCCCTAGATGATGAAAAGTACAATCCGAGGTTGATTACGAACACTTTTGTGCACCCCCTTCCGTAGAGCAAAATCCTGAAGGTCGGGGTTGCGCACAAGTAGACCCCCTTCCGTAGAGCAAAATCCTGAAGGTCGGGGTCGCGCAAGGGTCGACATGGGTCGAGGTGGACTATCATGCGAAACCACTTTTTTCGGTCCCTACGGTGCCCCTAGATGATGAAAAGTACAATCCGAGGTTGATTACGAACACTTTTGTGCACCCCCTTCCGTAGAGCAAAATCCTGAAGGTCGGGGTCGCGCAAGGGTCGACATGGGTCGAGGTGGACTATCATGCGAAACCACTTTTTTCGGTCCCTACGGTGCCCCTAGATGATGAAAAGTACAATCCGAGGTTGATTACGAACACTTTTGTGCACCCCCTTCCGTAGAGCAAAATCCTGAAGGTCGGGGTCGCGCAAGGGTCGACATGGGTCGAGGTGGACTATCATGCGAAACCACTTTTTTCGGTCCCTACGGTGCCCCTAGATGATGAAAAGTACAATCCGAGGTTGATTACGAACACTTTTGTGCACCCCCTTCCGTAGAGCAAAATCCTGAAGGTCGGGGTTGCGCACAAGTAGACCCCCTTCCGTAGAGCAAAATCCTGAAGGTCGGGGTCGCGCAAGGGTCGACATGGGTCGAGGTGGACTATCATGCGAAACCACTTTTTTCGGTCCCTACGGTGCCCCTAGATGATGAAAAGTACAATCCGAGGTTGATTACGAACACTTTTGTGCACCCCCTTCCGTAGAGCAAAATCCTGAAGGTCGGGGTCGCGCAAGGGTCGACATGGGTCGAGGTGGACTATCATGCGAAACCACTTTTTTCGGTCCCTACGGTGCCCCTAGATGATGAAAAGTACAATCCGAGGTTGATTACGAACACTTTTGTGCACCCCCTTCCGTAGAGCAAAATCCTGAAGGTCGGGGTCGCGCAAGGGTCGACATGGGTCGAGGTGGACTATCATGCGAAACCACTTTTTTCGGTCCCTACGGTGCCCCTAGATGATGAAAAGTACAATCCGAGGTTGATTACGAACACTTTTGTGCACCCCCTTCCGTAGAGCAAAATCCTGAAGGTCGGGGTTGCGCACAAGTCGACCCCCTTCCGTAGAGCAAAATCCTGAAGGTCGGGGTCGCGCAAGGGTCGACATGGGTCGAGGTGGACTATCATGCGAAACCACTTTTTTCGGTCCCTACGGTGCCCCTAGATGATGAAAAGTACAATCCGAGGTTGATTACGAACACTTTTGTGCACCCCCTTCCGTAGAGCAAAATCCTGAAGGTCGGGGTTGCGCACAAGTAGACCCCCTTCCGTAGAGCAAAATCCTGAAGGTCGGGGTCGCGCAAGGGTCGACATGGGTCGAGGTGGACTATCATGCGAAACCACTTTTTTCGGTCCCTACGGTGCCCCTAGATGATGAAAAGTACAATCCGAGGTTGATTACGAACACTTTTGTGCACCCCCTTCCGTAGAGCAAAATCCTGAAGGTCGGGGTCGCGCAAGGGTCGACATGGGTCGAGGTGGACTATCATGCGAAACCACTTTTTTCGGTCCCTACGGTGCCCCTAGATGATGAAAAGTACAATCCGAGGTTGATTACGAACACTTTTGTGCACCCCCTTCCGTAGAGCAAAATCCTGAAGGTCGGGGTCGCGCAAGGGTCGACATGGGTCGAGGTGGACTATCATGCGAAACCACTTTTTTCGGTCCCTACGGTGCCCCTAGATGATGAAAAGTACAATCCGAGGTTGATTACGAACACTTTTGTGCACCCCCTTCCGTAGAGCAAAATCCTGAAGGTCGGGGTTGCGCACAAGTCGACCCCCTTCCGTAGAGCAAAATCCTGAAGGTCGGGGTCGCGCAAGGGTCGACATGGGTCGAGGTGGACTATCATGCGAAACCACTTTTTTCGGTCCCTACGGTGCCCCTAGATGATGAAAAGTACAATCCGAGGTTGATTACGAACACTTTTGTGCACCCCCTTCCGTAGAGCAAAATCCTGAAGGTCGGGGTCGCGCAAGGGTCGACATGGATCGAGGTGGACTATCATGCGAAACCACTTTTTTCGGTCCCTACGGTGCCCCTAGATGATGAAAAGTACAATCCGAGGTTGATTACGAACACTTTTGTGCACCCCCTTCCGTAGAGCAAAATCCTGAAGGTCGGGGTTGCGCACAAGTAGACCCCCTTCCGTAGAGCAAAATCCTGAAGGTCGGGGTCGCGCAAGGGTCGACATGGGTCGAGGTGGACTATCATGCGAAACCACTTTTTTCGGTCCCTACGGTGCCCCTAGATGATGAAAAGTACAATCCGAGGTTGATTACGAACACTTTTGTGCACCCCCTTCCGTAGAGCAAAATCCTGAAGGTCGGGGTTGCGCACAAGTAGACCCCCTTCCGTAGAGCAAAATCCTGAAGGTCGGGGTCGCGCAAGGGTCGACATGGGTCGAGGTGGACTATCATGCGAAACCACTTTTTTCGGTCCCTACGGTGCCCCTAGATGATGAAAAGTACAATCCGAGGTTGATTACGAACACTTTTGTGCACCCCCTTCCGTAGAGCAAAATCCTGAAGGTCGGGGTCGCGCAAGGGTCGACATGGGTCGAGGTGGACTATCATGCGAAACCACTTTTTTCGGTCCCTACGGTGCCCCTAGATGATGAAAAGTACAATCCGAGGTTGATTACGAACACTTTTGTGCACCCCCTTCCGTAGAGCAAAATCCTGAAGGTCGGGGTTGCGCACAAGTAGACCCCCTTCCGTAGAGCAAAATCCTGAAGGTCGGGGTCGCGCAAGGGTCGACATGGGTCGAGGTGGACTATCATGCGAAACCACTTTTTTCGGTCCCTACGGTGCCCCTAGATGATGAAAAGTACAATCCGAGGTTGATTACGAACACTTTTGTGCACCCCCTTCCGTAGAGCAAAATCCTGAAGGTCGGGGTGGCGCACAACTCGACCCCCTTCCGTAGAGCAAAATCCTGAAGGTCGGGGTCGCGCAAGGGTCGACATGGGTCGAGGTGGACTATCATGCGAAACCACTTTTTTCGGTCCCTACGGTGCCCCTAGATGATGAAAAGTACAATCCGAGGTTGATTACGAACACTTTTGTGCACCCCCTTCCGTAGAGCAAAATCCTGAAGGTCGGGGTCGAGCAAGGGTAGACCCCTTCCGTAGAGCAAAATCCTGAAGGTCGGGGTCGCGCAAGGGTCGACATGGGTCGAGGTGGACTATCATGCGAAACCACTTTTTTCGGTCCCTACGGTGCCCCTAGATGATGAAAAGTACAATCCGAGGTTGATTACGAACACTTTTGTGCACCCCCTTCCGTAGAGCAAAATCCTAAAGGTCGGGGTCGCACAAGCGTGCACCCCCTTCCGTAGAGCAAAATCCTGAAGGTCGGGGTCGCGCAAGGGTCGACATGGGTCGAGGTGGACTATCATGCGAAACCACTTTTTTCGGTCCCTACGGTGCCCCTAGATGATGAAAAGTACAATCCGAGGTTGATTACGAACACTTTTGTGCACCCCCTTCCGTAGAGCAAAATCCTGAAGGTCGGGGTCGCGCAAGGGTCGACATGGGTCGAGGTGGACTATCATGCGAAACCACTTTTTTCGGTCCCTACGGTGCCCCTAGATGATGAAAAGTACAATCCGAGGTTGATTACGAACACTTTTGTGCACCCCCTTCCGTAGAGCAAAATCCTGAAGGTCGGGGTTGCGCACAAGTAGACCCCCTTCCGTAGAGCAAAATCCTGAAGGTCGGGGTCGCGCAAGGGTCGACATGGGTCGAGGTGGACTATCATGCGAAACCACTTTTTTCGGTCCCTACGGTGCCCCTAGATGATGAAAAGTACAATCCGAGGTTGATTACGAACACTTTTGTGCACCCCCTTCCGTAGAGCAAAATCCTGAAGGTCGGGGTTGCGCACAAGTAGACCCCCTTCCGTAGAGCAAAATCCTGAAGGTCGGGGTCGCGCAAGGGTCGACATGGGTCGAGGTGGACTATCATGCGAAACCACTTTTTTCGGTCCCTACGGTGCCCCTAGATGATGAAAAGTACAATCCGAGGTTGATTACGAACACTTTTGTGCACCCCCTTCCGTAGAGCAAAATCCTGAAGGTCGGGGTCGCGCAAGGGTCGACATGGGTCGAGGTGGACTATCATGCGAAACCACTTTTTTCGGTCCCTACGGTGCCCCTAGATGATGAAAAGTACAATCCGAGGTTGATTACGAACACTTTTGTGCACCCCCTTCCGTAGAGCAAAATCCTGAAGGTCGGGGTCGCGCAAGGGTCGACATGGGTCGAGGTGGACTATCATGCGAAACCACTTTTTTCGGTCCCTACGGTGCCCCTAGATGATGAAAAGTACAATCCGAGGTTGATTACGAACACTTTTGTGCACCCCCTTCCGTAGAGCAAAATCCTGAAGGTCGGGGTTGCGCACAAGTAGACCCCCTTCCGTAGAGCAAAATCCTGAAGGTCGGGGTCGCGCAAGGGTCGACATGGGTCGAGGTGGACTATCATGCGAAACCACTTTTTTCGGTCCCTACGGTGCCCCTAGATGATGAAAAGTACAATCCGAGGTTGATTACGAACACTTTTGTGCACCCCCTTCCGTAGAGCAAAATCCTGAAGGTCGGGGTTGCGCACAAGTCGACCCCCTTCCGTAGAGCAAAATCCTGAAGGTCGGGGTCGCGCAAGGGTCGACATGGGTCGAGGTGGACTATCATGCGAAACCACTTTTTTCGGTCCCTACGGTGCCCCTAGATGATGAAAAGTACAATCCGAGGTTGATTACGAACACTTTTGTGCACCCCCTTCCGTAGAGCAAAATCCTGAAGGTCGGGGTTGCGCACAAGTAGACCCCCTTCCGTAGAGCAAAATCCTGAAGGTCGGGGTCGCGCAAGGGTCGACATGGGTCGAGGTGGACTATCATGCGAAACCACTTTTTTCGGTCCCTACGGTGCCCCTAGATGATGAAAAGTACAATCCGAGGTTGATTACGAACACTTTTGTGCACCCCCTTCCGTAGAGCAAAATCCTGAAGGTCGGGGTCGCGCAAGGGTCGACATGGGTCGAGGTGGACTATCATGCGAAACCACTTTTTTCGGTCCCTACGGTGCCCCTAGATGATGAAAAGTACAATCCGAGGTTGATTACGAACACTTTTGTGCACCCCCAAAAATGGCCAAAATCCTGAAGGTCGGGTTCTCAGGGCGGTCGAGGCCCTCTGACGTGCACGAAAAACCGGTACCCACGCCGAGCTTCAGAATTTGGTCTCCAGAGACTAAGTCCCAACCGAAACTGGCAACCCACAAAAGTGTACCAAGGAGTGGACGGATCGAGTTACAGTGTTGGAGAGTATTGACGAGCATGGTTATACGCAACTTTTTGCTAAAGGTGTCCAAGACCGTCAGACCCTTACTTACGGAGATATAAGACACGTGCGTGGTTGCTCGTGCCGAGCTTCAGAAATGTTGCTCCAGAGACTAAGTCCCAGAAAACCTTCCGACCCCAAAAACTCCCAGAAGGAGTCGTCGGATCGTTTCGCGATGTTCTAGTGAAATGTTCAGCTCGACGAAATGCAACTTTTACCTAAAGGGGTCCAAGACCGTCAGACGCTTAGGTACGGAGATACGGGCATGGGTCGGTTTTCCCCATACAAAATACCCCATGGAAAACTGCAAAACCCCAAAACAGGTCGAAGGAGTGGTCGGATCGTTTCGTGATGTTCTAGTGAAATGTTCCATTCGATAGCGCGCAACTTTTTGCTAAAGGTGTCCAAGACCGTCAGACCCTTACTTACGGAGATATAAGACACGTGCGTGGTTGCTCGTGCCGAGCTTCAGAAATGTTGCTCCAGAGACTAAGTCCCAGAAAACCTTCCGACCCCAAAAACTCCCAGAAGGAGTCGTCGGATCGTTTCGCGATGTTCTAGTGAAATGTTCAGCTCGACGAAATGCAACTTTTACCTAAAGGGGTCCAAGACCGTCAGACGCTTAGGTACGGAGATACGGGCATGGGTCGGTTTTCCCCATACAAAATACCCCATGGAAAACTGCAAAACCCCAAAACAGGTCGAAGGAGTGGTCGGATCGTTTCGTGATGTTCTAGTGAAATGTTCCATTCAATAGCGCGCAACTTTTTGCTAAAGGTGTCCAAGACCGTCAGACCCTTACTTACGGAGATATAAGACACGTGCGTGGTTGCTCGTGCCGAGCTTCAGAAATGTTGCTCCAGAGACTAAGTCCCAGAAAACCTTCGGACCCCAAAAACTCCCAGAAGGAGTCGTCGGATCGTTTCGCGATGTTCTAGTGAAATGTTCAGCTCGACGAAATGCAACTTTTACCTAAAGGGGTTCAAGACCGTCAGTCGCTTAGGTACGGAGATACGGGCATGGGTCGGTTTTCCCCATACAAAATACCCCATGGAAAACTGCAAAACCCCAAAACAGGTCGAAGGAGTGGTCGGATCGTTTCGTGGTGTTCTAGTGAAATGTTCCATTCGATAGGGCGCAACTTTTTGCTAAAGGTGTCCAAGACCGTCAGACACTTACTTACGGAGATATAAGACACGTGCGTGGTTGCTCGTGCCGAGCTTCAGAAATGTTGCTCCAGAGACTAAGTCCCAGAAAACCTTCGGACCCCAAAAACTCCCAGAAGGAGTCGTCGGATCGTTTCGCGATGTTCTAGTGAAATGTTCAGCTCGACGGAATGCAACTTTTACCTAAAGGGGTCCAAGACCGTCAGACGCTTAGGTACGGAGATACGGGCATGGGTCGGTTTTCCCCATACAAAATACCCCATGGAAAACTGCAAAACCCCAAAACAGGTCGAAGAAGTGGTCGGATCGTTTCGTGGTGTTCTAGTGAAATGTTCCATTCGATAGGGCGCAACTTTTTGCTAAAGGTGTCCAAGACCGTCAGACCCTTACTTACGGAGATATAAGACACGTGCGTGGTTGCCCGTGCCGAGCTTCAGAAATGTTGCTCCAGAGACAAAGTCCCAGAAAACCTTCGGACCCCAAAAACTCCCAGAAGGAGTCGTCGGATCGTTTCGCGATGTTCTAGTGAAATGTTCAGCTCGACGGAATGCAACTTTTACCTAAAGGGGTCCTAGACCGTCAGACGCTTGGGTACGGAGATACGGGCATGGGTCGGTTTTCCCCATACAAAATACCCCATGGAAAACTGCAAAACCCCAAAACAGGTCGAAGGAGTGGTCGGATCGTTTCGTGGTGTTCTAGTGAAATGTTCCATTCGATAAGGCGCAACTTTTTGCTAAAGGTGTCCAAGACCGTCAGACCCTTACTTACGGAGATATAAGACACGTGCGTGGTTGCTCGTGCCGAGCTTCAGAATTGTTGCTCCAGAGACTAAGTCCCAGAAAACCTTCCGACCCCAAAAACTCCCAAAAGGAGTGGTCGGATCGTTTCGCGATGTTCTAGTGAAATGTTCAGCTCGACGGAATGCAACTTTTACCTAAAGGGGTCCAAGACCGTCAGACGCTTAGGTACGGAGATACGGGCATGGGTCGGTTTTCCCCATACAAAATACCCCATGGAAAACTGCAAAACCCCAAAACAGGTCGAAGGAGTGGTCGGATCGTTTCGTGGTGTTCTAGTGAAATGTTCCATTCGATGGGGCGCAACTTTTTGCTAAAGGTGTCCAAGACCGTCAGACCCTTACTTACGGAGATATAAGACACGTGCGTGGTTGCCCGTGCCGAGCTTCAGAAATTTTGCTCCAGAGACTAAGTCCCAGAAAACCTTCGGACCCCAAAAACTCCCAGAAGGAGTCGTCGGATCGTTTCGCGATGTTCTAGTGAAATGTTCAGCTCGACGGAATGCAACTTTTACCTAAAGGGGTCCAAGACCGTCAGACGCTTAGGTACGGAGATACGGGCATGGGTCGGTTTTCCCCATACAAAATACCCCATGGAAAACTGCAAAACCCCAAAACAGGTCGAAGGAGTGGTCGGATCGTTTCGTGGTGTTCTAGTGAAATGTTCCATTCGATAGGGCGCAACTTTTTGCTAAAGGTGTCCAAGACCGTCAGACCCTTACTTACGGAGATATAAGACACGTGCGTGGTTGCCCGTGCCGAGCTTCAGAAATGTTGCTCCAGAGACTAAGTCCCAGAAAACCTTCGGACCCCAAAAACTCCCAGAAGGAGTCGTCGGATCGTTTCGTGGTGTTCTAGTGAAATGTTCCATTCGATAGGGCGCAACTTTTTGCTAAAGGTGTCCAAGACCGTCAGACACTTACTTACGGAGATATAAGACACGTGCGTGGTTGTTCGTGCCGAGCTTCAGAAATGTTGCTCCAGAGACTAAGTCCCAGAAAACCTTCCGACCCCAAAAACTCCCAGAAGGAGGCGTCGGATCGTTTCGCGATGTTCTAGCGAAATGTTCAGCTCGACGGAATGCAACTTTTACCTAAAGGGGTCCAAGACCGTCAGACGCTTAGGTACGGAGATACGGGCATGGGTCGGTTTTCCCCATACAAAATACCCCATGGAAAACTGCAAAACCCCAAAACAGGTCGAAGGAGTGGTCGGATCGTTTCGTGGTGTTCTAGTGAAATGTTCCATTCGATAGGGCGCAACTTTTTGCTAAAGGTGTCCAAGACCGTCAGACCCTTACTTACGGAGATATAAGACACGTGCGTGGTTGCTCGTGCCGAGCTTCAGAATTGTTGCTCCAGAGACTAAGTCCCAGAAAACCTTCCGACCCCAAAAACTCCCAGAAGGAGTCGTCGGATCGTTTCGCGATGTTCTAGTGAAATGTTCAGCTCGACGAAATGC
>NW_026525474.1:107500-140000 GCF_943737925.1 Anopheles nili | reverse complement strand
TCGGACGATGCGCGGGTGTTTTACAGAACATTGAAAATTGTATGGAAGAAAACCCCTGGAAGTATGCAATATATGGGAAAACACGAAATACTCTCGGATGGAGATGTCTGAGAAGTTTGGCATATATGAACGAAAGTTAGCCACGGTGGGGTTCTAACATCGGTACTTGGGACGCAAAACCGTCGAACGCATGGTTTCGAAGCGATGTGCGAAAAACGGGCCAAAATGGTGCACGAACAAAGGGGCACGCGCTATATCTGGCAGAAGGAGAACTCTGCGAGGTGTTGTGTGTATGGACGAAAAGTAGGCATTACGAAGTTGAGCAAACGCGCCGAAGACCGGGAATCGATATCTCTAACCGGCTGGTCGGTAGAGCGATTCCCAACACCCCATAGACACCGCAATGGGTGAAAATCGGCTAAGTCCCTGAAATGGGTTTTCACCCAAAAACAGGGTGATGGAGACATTGCACGGAGTTGGCGTATATGGACGAAAGTTAGCCACGGTGGTGTTCTAACATCGGTACTTGCGACGCAAAAGCGTCGGACGCATGGTTTCGAGGCAATGTGCGAAAAACGGGCCAAAACGGTGCACGAACAAAGGGGCACGCGCTATATCTGGCAGAAGGAGAACTCTGCGAGGTGTTGTGTGTATGGACGAAAAGTAGGCATTACGGAGTTGAGCAAACGCGCCGAAGACCGGGAATCGATATCTCCAACCGGCTGGTCGGTAGAGCGATTCCCAACACCCCATAGACACCGCAATGGGTGAAAATCGGCTAAGTCCCAATATGTACCTTCAGAGGGGCGTATCTCGAAAACTACTCGTCAGATCGGGGCCAAATTCACAGAGAAGACACATGTCGAGGAGTTGTTTCGAATGAGCGATAGTGGTTTTTGGGTGAAAATGTACCCCTAAACCTTGTACAGAGAGGACCCCTTCCGTAGAGCAAAATCCTGAAGGTCGGGGTCGCGCAAGGGTCGACATGGGTCGAGGTGGACTATCATGCGAAACCACTTTTTTCGGTCCCTACGGTGCCCCTAGATGATGAAAAGTACAATCCGAGGTTGATTACGAACACTTTTGTGCACCCCCTTCCGTAGAGCAAAATCCTGAAGGTCGGGGTTGCGCACAAGTAGACCCCCTTCCGTAGAGCAAAATCCTGAAGGTCGGGGTCGCGCAAGGGTCGACATGGGTCGAGGTGGACTATCATGCGAAACCACTTTTTTCGGTCCCTACGGTGCCCCTAGATGATGAAAAGTACAATCCGAGGTTGATTACGAACACTTTTGTGCACCCCCTTCCGTAGAGCAAAATCCTGAAGGTCGGGGTTGCGCACAAGTAGACCCCCTTCCGTAGAGCAAAATCCTGAAGGTCGGGGTCGCGCAAGGGTCGACATGGGTCGAGGTGGACTATCATGCGAAACCACTTTTTTCGGTCCCTACGGTGCCCCTAGATGATGAAAAGTACAATCCGAGGTTGATTACGAACACTTTTGTGCACCCCCTTCCGTAGAGCAAAATCCTGAAGGTCGGGGTTGCGCACAAGTAGACCCCCTTCCGTAGAGCAAAATCCTGAAGGTCGGGGTCGCGCAAGGGTCGACATGGGTCGAGGTGGACTATCATGCGAAACCACTTTTTTCGGTCCCTACGGTGCCCCTAGATGATGAAAAGTACAATCCGAGGTTGATTACGAACACTTTTGTGCACCCCCTTCCGTAGAGCAAAATCCTGAAGGTCGGGGTTGCGCACAAGTAGACCCCCTTCCGTAGAGCAAAATCCTGAAGGTCGGGGTCGCGCAAGGGTCGACATGGGTCGAGGTGGACTATCATGCGAAACCACTTTTTTCGGTCCCTACGGTGCCCCTAGATGATGAAAAGTACAATCCGAGGTTGATTACGAACACTTTTGTGCACCCCCTTCCGTAGAGCAAAATCCTGAAGGTCGGGGTTGCGCACAAGTAGACCCCCTTCCGTAGAGCAAAATCCTGAAGGTCGGGGTCGCGCAAGGGTCGACATGGGTCGAGGTGGACTATCATGCGAAACCACTTTTTTCGGTCCCTACGGTGCCCCTAGATGATGAAAAGTACAATCCGAGGTTGATTACGAACACTTTTGTGCACCCCCTTCCGTAGAGCAAAATCCTGAAGGTCGGGGTTGCGCACAAGTAGACCCCCTTCCGTAGAGCAAAATCCTGAAGGTCGGGGTCGCGCAAGGGTCGACATGGGTCGAGGTGGACTATCATGCGAAACCACTTTTTTCGGTCCCTACGGTGCCCCTAGATGATGAAAAGTACAATCCGAGGTTGATTACGAACACTTTTGTGCACCCCCTTCCGTAGAGCAAAATCCTGAAGGTCGGGGTTGCGCACAAGTAGACCCCCTTCCGTAGAGCAAAATCCTGAAGGTCGGGGTCGCGCAAGGGTCGACATGGGTCGAGGTGGACTATCATGCGAAACCACTTTTTTCGGTCCCTACGGTGCCCCTAGATGATGAAAAGTACAATCCGAGGTTGATTACGAACACTTTTGTGCACCCCCTTCCGTAGAGCAAAATCCTGAAGGTCGGGGTTGCGCACAAGTAGACCCCCTTCCGTAGAGCAAAATCCTGAAGGTCGGGGTCGCGCAAGGGTCGACATGGGTCGAGGTGGACTATCATGCGAAACCACTTTTTTCGGTCCCTACGGTGCCCCTAGATGATGAAAAGTACAATCCGAGGTTGATTACGAACACTTTTGTGCACCCCCTTCCGTAGAGCAAAATCCTGAAGGTCGGGGTTGCGCACAAGTAGACCCCCTTCCGTAGAGCAAAATCCTGAAGGTCGGGGTCGCGCAAGGGTCGACATGGGTCGAGGTGGACTATCATGCGAAACCACTTTTTTCGGTCCCTACGGTGCCCCTAGATGATGAAAAGTACAATCCGAGGTTGATTACGAACACTTTTGTGCACCCCCTTCCGTAGAGCAAAATCCTGAAGGTCGGGGTCGCGCAAGGGTCGACATGGGTCGAGGTGGACTATCATGCGAAACCACTTTTTTCGGTCCCTACGGTGCCCCTAGATGATGAAAAGTACAATCCGAGGTTGATTACGAACACTTTTGTGCACCCCCTTCCGTAGAGCAAAATCCTGAAGGTCGGGGTTGCGCACAAGTAGACCCCCTTCCGTAGAGCAAAATCCTGAAGGTCGGGGTCGCGCAAGGGTCGACATGGGTCGAGGTGGACTATCATGCGAAACCACTTTTTTCGGTCCCTACGGTGCCCCTAGATGATGAAAAGTACAATCCGAGGTTGATTACGAACACTTTTGTGCACCCCCTTCCGTAGAGCAAAATCCTGAAGGTCGGGGTTGCGCACAAGTAGACCCCCTTCCGTAGAGCAAAATCCTGAAGGTCGGGGTCGCGCAAGGGTCGACATGGGTCGAGGTGGACTATCATGCGAAACCACTTTTTTCGGTCCCTACGGTGCCCCTAGATGATGAAAAGTACAATCCGAGGTTGATTACGAACACTTTTGTGCACCCCCTTCCGTAGAGCAAAATCCTGAAGGTCGGGGTCGCGCAAGGGTCGACATGGGTCGAGGTGGACTATCATGCGAAACCACTTTTTTCGGTCCCTACGGTGCCCCTAGATGATGAAAAGTACAATCCGAGGTTGATTACGAACACTTTTGTGCACCCCCTTCCGTAGAGCAAAATCCTGAAGGTTGGGGTCGCGCAAGGGTCGACCCCCTTCCGTAGAGCAAAATCCTGAAGGTCGGGGTCGCGCAAGGGTCGACATGGGTCGAGGTGGACTATCATGCGAAACCACTTTTTTCGGTCCCTACGGTGCCCCTAGATGATGAAAAGTACAATCCGAGGTTGATTACGAACACTTTTGTGCACCCCCTTCCGTAGAGCAAAATCCTGAAGGTCGGGGTCGCGCAAGGGTCGACATGGGTCGAGGTGGACTATCATGCGAAACCACTTTTTTCGGTCCCTACGGTGCCCCTAGATGATGAAAAGTACAATCCGAGGTTGATTACGAACACTTTTGTGCACCCCCTTCCGTAGAGCAAAATCCTGAAGGTCGGGGTTGCGCACAAGTAGACCCCCTTCCGTAGAGCAAAATCCTGAAGGTCGGGGTCGCGCAAGGGTCGACATGGGTCGAGGTGGACTATCATGCGAAACCACTTTTTTCGGTCCCTACGGTGCCCCTAGATGATGAAAAGTACAATCCGAGGTTGATTACGAACACTTTTGTGCACCCCCTTCCGTAGAGCAAAATCCTGAAGGTCGGGGTTGCGCACAAGTAGACCCCCTTCCGTAGAGCAAAATCCTGAAGGTCGGGGTCGCGCAAGGGTCGACATGGGTCGAGGTGGACTATCATGCGAAACCACTTTTTTCGGTCCCTACGGTGCCCCTAGATGATGAAAAGTACAATCCGAGGTTGATTACGAACACTTTTGTGCACCCCCTTCCGTAGAGCAAAATCCTGAAGGTCGGGGTTGCGCACAAGTAGACCCCCTTCCGTAGAGCAAAATCCTGAAGGTCGGGGTCGCGCAAGGGTCGACATGGGTCGAGGTGGACTATCATGCGAAACCACTTTTTTCGGTCCCTACGGTGCCCCTAGATGATGAAAAGTACAATCCGAGGTTGATTACGAACACTTTTGTGCACCCCCTTCCGTAGAGCAAAATCCTGAAGGTCGGGGTTGCGCACAAGTAGACCCCCTTCCGTAGAGCAAAATCCTGAAGGTCGGGGTCGCGCAAGGGTCGACATGGGTCGAGGTGGACTATCATGCGAAACCACTTTTTTCGGTCCCTACGGTGCCCCTAGATGATGAAAAGTACAATCCGAGGTTGATTACGAACACTTTTGTGCACCCCCTTCCGTAGAGCAAAATCCTGAAGGTCGGGGTCGCGCAAGGGTCGACATGGGTCGAGGTGGACTATCATGCGAAACCACTTTTTTCGGTCCCTACGGTGCCCCTAGATGATGAAAAGTACAATCCGAGGTTGATTACGAACACTTTTGTGCACCCCCAAAAATGGCCAAAATCCTGAAGGTCCGGGTTCTCGGGGCGGTCGAGGCCCTCGGACGTGCACGAAAAGTCGGTACCCACGCCGAGCTTCAGAATTTGGTCTCCAGAGACTAAGTCCCAACCGAAACTGGCAACCCACAAAAGTGTACCAAGGAGTGGTCGGATCGAGTTACAGTGTTCGAGAGTATTGACGAGGATGGTTATACGCAACTTTTTGCTAAAGGTGTCCAAGACCGTCAGACCCTTACTTACGGAGATATAAGACACGTGCGTGGTTGCCCGTGCCGAGCTTCAGAAATGTTGCTCCAGAGACTAAGTCCCAGAAAACCTTCCGACCCCAAAAACTCCCAGAAGGAGTCGTCGGATCGTTTCGCGATGTTCTAGTGAAATGTTTAGCTCGACGGAATGCAACTTTTACCTAAAGGGGTCCAAGACCGTCAGACGCTTAGGTACGGAGATACGGGCATGGGTCGGTTTTCCCCATACAAAATACCCCATGGAAAACTGCAAAACCCAAAAACAGGTCGAAGGAGTGGTCGGATCGTTTCGTGGTGTTCTAGTGAAATGTTCCATTCGATAGGGCGCAACTTTTTGCTAAAGGTGTCCAAGACCGTCAGACCCTTACTTACGGAGATATAAGACACGTGCGTGGTTGCTCGTGCCGAGCTTCAGAAATGTTGCTCCAGAGACTAAGTCCCAGAAAACCTTCCGACCCCAAAAACTCCCAGAAGGAGGCGTCGGATCGTTTCGCGATGTTCTAGTGAAATGTTCAGCTCGACGGAATGCAACTTTTACCTAAAGGGGTCCAAGACCGTCAGACGCTTAGGTACGGAGATACGGGCATGGGTCGGTTTTCCCCATACAAAATACCCCATGGAAAACTGCAAAACCCCAAAAGAGGTCGAAGGAGTGGTCGGATCGTTTCGTGGTGTTCTAGTGAAATGTTCCATTCGATAGGGCGCAACTTTTTGCTAAAGGTGTCCAAGACCGTCAGACCCTTACTTACGGAGATATAAGACACGTGCGTGGTTGCTCGTGCCGAGCTTCAGAAATGTTGCTCCAGAGACTAAGTCCCAGAAAACCTTCCGACCGCAAAAACTCCCAGAAGGAGTCGTCGGATCGTTTCGCGATGTTCTAGTGAAATGTTCAGCTCGACGGAATGCAACTTTTACCTAAAGGGGTCCAAGACCGTCAGACGCTTAGGTACGGAGATACGGGCATGGGTCGGTTTTCCCCATACAAAATACCCCATGGAAAACTGCAAAACCCCAAAACAGGTCGAAGGAGTGGTCGGATCGTTTCGTGGTGTTCTAGTGAAATGTTCCATTCGATAGGGCGCAACTTTTTGCTAAAGGTGTCCAAGACCGTCAGACCCTTACTTACGGAGATATAAGACACGTGCGTGGTTGCTCGTGCCGAGCTTCAGAAATGTTGCTCCAGAGACTAAGTCCCAGAAAACCTTCCGACCCCAAAAACTCCCAGAAGGAGTCGTCGGATCGTTTCGCGATGTTCTAGTGAAATGTTCAGCTCGACGGAATGCAACTTTTACCTAAAGGGGTCCAAGACCGTCAGACGCTTAGGTACGGAGATACGGGCATGGGTCGGTTTTCCCCATACAAAATACCCCATGGAAAACTGCAAAACCCCAAAACAGGTCGAAGGAGTGGTCGGATCGTTTCGTGGTGTTCTACTGACTTTTTAGGCTTACCGAGACACAACTTTCCGCTGAAGAGTGCAAAACTGTCAGACTCATAGTTTCGGAGATACAAGCATGGGTCATGTTTGCTCGTGCCGAGCTTCAGAATTTTCCATGGCCAAAAAGCCCTAGAATTTGACATTTCACTATTATAGGGAGGTATGGTTGTACTGAGTCGTCATAGAAAGTTTAGCCTCCTCATGTAAACTGACGATTCGATATCAGGGAGGTCGGGAGTTGTCGAAAAGAGACCCTAGGACCTAATACTAGACTCATGTAGTGGCAAGGTGTTTCGACCCGTGGGTGACGGTTGTATGAAATTTGGGTGACGGTAACTACGACTGGTTCTGGTACCGGGAAGGTGTGTCCTGGTGTCCGGAGGCGTTTTAACGGTAGCTGGGCGGTCGGAACGGTGATCTAGGGTGGTTTTGGGTGAAATCAAGTACCTCCACCGATGGTCAACCAGAGGCTAGTGGTACATGGAAAACACCCTGGGAAGGTGTCCCAGGGCTCGGAGTAGCAGTAACAAGGGATGCCGCTGTCTCTAGGTCGCGGAACCACTGTGCTTGCCTGCAACACAGTCCTAGGGAGAGCGGCCGAAAGGTTCCGCACGGTGACTTGCACCCACCGGGAAAGGGGTCAAGTAGCCAAGAGGTGTCCAACCAAGGGTTAGTGGTACATGGAAAACACCCTGGGAAGGTGTCCCAGGGCTCGGAGTAGAGTGACTTGCACCCACCGGGAATCCACCGGCCCTCCACACGGGGGTCATCACGCGTGTGCGTAAGGTACCTGCAGCAGGTGCAGGTGCCTGGGTGCGTGCCATGGTGATGATGGTACCACCTAGTCGGGAGTGTGCGGGAGTCACACACCGGCTGCGCGCCACCTGTGGGAGCTTGCTCCTGCAAGGTGCCGCAAGTCGCTTGGGTAAGGCGACGCTGCACACACGTGGTGTGCTATGTGCAGAAGGGTGTGCTGCTGTGGTGTGTCCTAGTGGGTGGTGTGCTTGTGCCCCAGACATGGGGTGCATGTGCGCTACTGGCTGGGGTGCACCATAGCTACCCGAATGGAGCGATAGAGAGGAGGTGAGCTTTAGCGGGTCAAGTCCATTGGGCTTGATCCGCGAAAAGCACCAAGTCCCGAAAGTCGAAGCCCGAGTTGCTATGGTGTGCGAAAAGCTTCATTTAATGTTGAAAAAAAGTACAAGTCCCAAAACTTGACTTCCCGAAAAATTTCAACTTGTTGCATAGCACCAGGCGTACACACGGAGGAGATTGTTGCGAGACGAACACGCTGTTGGAAGACAACCGAATGCACGCGGGATTGCTCACGGAGCAAGCGCAAGCACGCGAAACAGCTTGCACGGGTGATGGACCACATTGGACGAGTGACGGTTACCGGTTACCAGTGGGTTAGCCATGTTGTAACGGGCTAAGAGGCCTGTTAAGCCAGAGTGTACGGAGTTCAGATGGCTAGGTGCGCACGCAGGCATCGAGGTTTTGATGGTTTGCGCAGAGTTGTAGCACGGCAGAGAGCGCGCCGGAGCAGTTTCAGTCCAATCGGACGATGCGCGGGTGTTTTACAGAACATTGAAAGTTGTATGGAAGAAAACCCCTGGCAGTATGCAATATATGGGAAAACACGAAATACTCTCGGATGGAGGTGTCTGAGAAGTTTGGCGTATATGGACGAAAGTTAGCCAAGGTGGTGTTCTAACATCACTACTTGGGACGCAAAACCGTCGGACGCATGGTTTCGAAGCGATGTGCGAAAAACGGGCCAAAATGGTGCACGAACAAAGGGGCACGCGCTATATCTGGCAGAAGGAGAACTCTGCGAGGTGTTGTGTGTATGGACGAAAAGTAGGCATTACGGAGTTGAGCAAACGCGCCGAAGACCGCAAAACGATATCTCCAACCGGCTGGTCGGTAGAGCGATTCCCAACACCCCATAGACACCGCAATGGGTGAAAATCGTCTAAGTCCCAGAAATGGGTTTTCACCCAAAAACAGGGTGATGGAGACATTGCACGGAGTTGGCGTATATGGACGAAAGTTAGCCACGGTGGTGTTCTAACATCGGTACTTGGGACGCAAAAGCGTCGGACGCATGGTTTCGAGGCAATGTGCGAAAAACGGGCCAAAATGGTGCACGAACAAAGGGGCACGCGCTATATCTGGCAGAAGGAGAACTCTGCGAGGTGTTGTGTGTATGGACGAAAAGTAGGCATTACGGAGTTGAGCAAACGCGCCGAAGACCGCAACTCGATATCTCCAACCGGCTGGTCGGTAGAGCGATTCCCAACACCCCATAGACACCGCAATGGGTGAAAATCGGCTAAGTCCCAGAAATGGGTTTTCACCCAAAAACAGGGTGATGGAGACATTGCACGGAGTTGGCGTATATGGACGAAAGTTAGCCACGGTGGTGTTCTAACATCGGTACTTGGGACGCAAAAGCGTCGAACGCATGGTTTCGAGGCAATGTGCGAAAAACGGGCAAAATGGTGCACGAACAAAGGGGCACGCGCTATATCTGGCAGAAGGAGAGCTCTGCGAGGTGTTGTGTGTATGGACGAAAAGTAGGCATTACAGAGTTGAGCAAACGCGCCAAAGACCGGGAATCGATATCTCCAACCGGCTGGTCGGTAGAGCGATTCCCAACACCCCATAGACACCGCAATGGGTGAAAATCGGCTAAGTCCCAGAAATGGGTTTTCACCCAAAAACAGGGTGATGGAGACATTGCACGGAGTTGGCGTATATGGACGAAAGTTAGCCACGGTGGTGTTCTAACATCACTACTTGGGACGCAAAAGCGTCGAACGCATGGTTTCGAGGCAATGTGCGAAAAACGGGCAAAATGGTGCACGAACAAAGGGGCACGCGCTATATCTGGCAGAAGGAGAACTCTGCGAGGTGTTGTGTGTTTGGACGAAAAGTAGGCATTACGAAGTTGAGCAAACGCGCCGAAGACCGGAAATCGATATCTCCAACCGGCTGGTCGGTAGAGCGATTCCCAACACCCCATAGAAACCGCAATGGGTGAAAATCGGCTAAGTCCCAATATGTACCTTCAGAGGGGCATATCTCGAAAACTACTCGTCAGATCGGGGCCAAATTCACAGACAAGACACATGTCGAGGAGTTGTTTCGGATGAGCGATAGTGGTTTTTGGGTGAAAATGTACCCCTAAACCTTGTACAGAGAGGACCCCTTCCGTAGAGCAAAATCCTGAAGGTCGGGGTCGCGCAAGGGTCGACATGGGTCGAGGTGGACTATCATGCGAAACCACTTTTTTCGGTCCCTACTGTGCCCCTAGATGATGAAAAGTACAATCCGAGGTTGATTACGAACACTTTTGTGCACCCCCTTCCGTAGAGCAAAATCCTGAAGGTCGGGGTCGCGCAAGGGTAGACCCCTTCCGTAGAGCAAAATCCTGAAGGTCGGGGTTGCGCACAAGTAGACCCCCTTCCGTAGAGCAAAATCCTGAAGGTCGGGGTCGCGCAAGGGTCGACATGGGTCGAGGTGGACTATCATGCGAAACCACTTTTTTCGGTCCCTACGGTGCCCCTAGATGATGAAAAGTACAATCCGAGGTTGATTACGAACACTTTTGTGCACCCCCTTCCGTAGAGCAAAATTCTGAAGGTCGGGGTTGCGCACAAGTAGACCCCCTTCCGTAGAGCAAAATCCTGAAGGTCGGGGTCGCGCAAGGGTCGACATGGGTCGAGGTGGACTATCATGCGAAACCACTTTTTTCGGTCCCTACGGTGCCCCTAGATGATGAAAAGTACAATCCGAGGTTGATTACGAACACTTTTGTGCACCCCCTTCCGTAGAGCAAAATCCTGAAGGTCGGGGTTGCGCACAAGTCGACCCCCTGCCGTAGAGCAAAATCCTGAAGGTCGGGGTTGCGCACAAGTAGACCCCCTTCCGTAGAGCAAAATCCTGAAGGTCGGGGCCGCGCAAGGGTCGACATGGGTCGAGGTGGACTATCATGCGAAACCACTTTTTTCGGTCCCTACGGTGCCCCTAGATGATGAAAAGTACAATCCGAGGTTGATTACGAACACTTTTGTGCACCCCCTTCCGTAGAGCAAAATCCTGAAGGTCGGGGTTGCGCACAAGTAAACCCCCTTCCGTAGAGCAAAATCCTGAAGGTCGGGGTCGCGCAAGGGTCGACATGGGTCGAGGTGGACTATCATGCGAAACCACTTTTTTCGGTCCCTACGGTGCCCCTAGATGATGAAAAGTACAATCCGAGGTTGATTACGAACACTTTTGTGCACCCCCTTCCGTAGAGCAAAATCCTGAAGGTCGGGGTTGCGCACAAGTAAACCCCCTTCCGTAGAGCAAAATCCTGAAGGTCGGGGTCGCGCAAGGGTCGACATGGGTCGAGGTGGACTATCATGCGAAACCACTTTTTTCGGTCCCTACGGTGCCCCTAGATGATGAAAAGTACAATCCGAGGTTGATTACGAACACTTTTGTGCACCCCCTTCCGTAGAGCAAAATCCTGAAGGTCGGGGTTGCGCACAAGTCGACCCCCTGCCGTAGAGCAAAATCCTGAAGGTCGGGGTTGCGCACAAGTAAACCCCCTTCCGTAGAGCAAAATCCTGAAGGTCGGGGTCGCGCAAGGGTCGACATGGGTCGAGGTGGACTATCATGCGAAACCACTTTTTTCGGTCCCTACGGTGCCCCTAGATGATGAAAAGTACAATCCGAGGTTGATTACGAACACTTTTGTGCACCCCCTTCCGTAGAGCAAAATCCTGAAGGTCGGGGTTGCGCACAAGTCGACCCCCTGCCGTAGAGCAAAATCCTGAAGGTCGGGGTTGCGCACAAGTAGACCCCCTTCCGTAGAGCAAAATCCTGAAGGTCGGGGCCGCGCAAGGGTCGACATGGGTCGAGGTGGACTATCATGCGAAACCACTTTTTTCGGTCCCTACGGTGCCCCTAGATGATGAAAAGTACAATCCGAGGTTGATTACGAACACTTTTGTGCACCCCCTTCCGTAGAGCAAAATCCTGAAGGTCGGGGTTGCGCACAAGTAAACCCCCTTCCGTAGAGCAAAATCCTGAAGGTCGGGGTCGCGCAAGGGTCGACATGGGTCGAGGTGGACTATCATGCGAAACCACTTTTTTCGGTCCCTACGGTGCCCCTAGATGATGAAAAGTACAATCCGAGGTTGATTACGAACACTTTTGTGCACCCCCTTCCGTAGAGCAAAATCCTGAAGGTCGGGGTTGCGCACAAGTAAACCCCCTTCCGTAGAGCAAAATCCTGAAGGTCGGGGTCGCGCAAGGGTCGACATGGGTCGAGGTGGACTATCATGCGAAACCACTTTTTTCGGTCCCTACGGTGCCCCTAGATGATGAAAAGTACAATCCGAGGTTGATTACGAACACTTTTGTGCACCCCCTTCCGTAGAGCAAAATCCTGAAGGTCGGGGTTGCGCACAAGTCGACCCCCGGCCGTAGAGCAAAATCCTGAAGGTCGGGGTTGCGCACAAGTAGACCCCCTTCCGTAGAGCAAAATCCTGAAGGTCGGGGTCGCGCAAGGGTCGACATGGGTCGAGGTGGACTATCATGCGAAACCACTTTTTTCGGTCCCTACGGTGCCCCTAGATGATGAAAAGTACAATCCGAGGTTGATTACGAACACTTTTGTGCACCCCCTTCCGTAGAGCAAAATCCTGAAGGTCGGGGTTGCGCACAAGTCGACCCCCTGCCGTAGAGCAAAATCCTGAAGGTCGGGGTTGCGCACAAGTAGACCCCCTTCCGTAGAGCAAAATCCTGAAGGTCGGGGCCGCGCAAGGGTCGACATGGGTCGAGGTGGACTATCATGCGAAACCACTTTTTTCGGTCCCTACGGTGCCCCTAGATGATGAAAAGTACAATCCGAGGTTGATTACGAACACTTTTGTGCACCCCCTTCCGTAGAGCAAAATCCTGAAGGTCGGGGTTGCGCACAAGTAAACCCCCTTCCGTAGAGCAAAATCCTGAAGGTCGGGGTCGCGCACAAGTAGACCCCCTTCCGTAGAGCAAAATCCTGAAGGTCGGGGTCGCGCACAAGTCGACCCCCTGCCGTAGAGCAAAATCCTGAAGGTCGGGGTCGCGCAAGGGTCGACATGGGTCGAGGTGGACTATCATGCGAAACCACTTTTTTCGGTCCCTACGGTGCCCCTAGATGATGAAAAGTACAATCCGAGGTTGATTACGAACACTTTTGTGCACCCCCTTCCGTAGAGCAAAATCCTGAAGGTCGGGGTTGCGCACAAGTAGACCCCCTTCCGTAGAGCAAAATCCTGAAGGTCGGGGTTGCGCACAATTAGACCCCCTTCCGTAGAGCAAAATCCTGAAGGTCGGGGTCGCGCAAGGGTCGACATGGGTCGAGGTGGACTATCATGCGAAACCACTTTTTTCGGTCCCTACGGTGCCCCTAGATGATGAAAAGTACAATCCGAGGTTGATTACGAACACTTTTGTGCACCCCCTTCCGTAGAGCAAAATCCTGAAGGTCGGGGTTGCGCACAAGTCGACCCCCTTCCGTAGAGCAAAATCCTGAAGGTCGGGGTCGCGCAAGGGTCGACATGGGTCGAGGTGGACTATCATGCGAAACCACTTTTTTCGGTCCCTACGGTGCCCCTAGATGATGAAAAGTACAATCCGAGGCTGATTACGAACACTTTTGTGCACCCCCTTCCGTAGAGCAAAATCCTGAAGGTCGGGGTCGCGCAAGGGTCGACATGGGTCGAGGTGGACTATCATGCGAAACCACTTTTTTCCGTCCCTACGGTGCCCCTAGATGATGAAAAGTACAATCCGAGGTTGATTACGAACACTTTTGTGCACCCCCTTCCGTAGAGCAAAATCCTGAAGGTCGGGGTCGCGCAAGGGTCGACATGGGTCGAGGTGGACTATCATGCGAAACCACTTTTTTCGGTTCCTACGGTGCCCCTAGATGATGAAAAGTACAATCCGAGGTTGATTACGAACACTTTTGTGCACCCCCTTCCGTAGAGCAAAATCCTGAAGGTCGGGGTCGCGCAAGGGTCGACATGGGTCGAGGTGGACTATCATGCGAAACCACTTTTTTCGGTCCCTACAGTGCCCCTAGATGATGAAAAGTACAATCCGAGGTTGATTACGAACACTTTTGTGCACCCCCTTCCGTAGAGCAAAATCCTGAAGGTCGGGGTTACGCACAAGTAGACCCCCTTCCGTAGAGCAAAATCCTGAAGGTCGGGGTCGCGCAAGGGTCGACATGGGTCGAGGTGGACTATCATGCGAAACCACTTTTTTCGGTCCCTACGGTGCCCCTAGATGATGAAAAGTACAATCCGAGGTTGATTACGAACACTTTTGTGCACCCCCTTCCGTAGAGCAAAATCCTGAAGGTCGGGGTCGCGCAAGGGTCGACATGGGTCGAGGTGGACTATCATGCGAAACCACTTTTTTCGGTCCCTACGGTGCCCCTAGATGATGAAAAGTACAATCCGAGGTTGATTACGAACACTTTTGTGCACCCCCTTCCGTAGAGCAAAATCCTGAAGGTCGGGGTCGCGCAAGGGTCGACATGGGTCGAGGTGGACTATCATGCGAAACCACTTTTTTCGGTCCCTACGGTGCCCCTAGATGATGAAAAGTACAATCCGAGGTTGATTACGAACACTTTTGTGCACCCCCTTCCGTAGAGCAAAATCCTGAAGGTCGGGGTTGCGCACAAGTAGACCCCCTTCCGTAGAGCAAAATCCTGAAGGTCGGGGTCGCGCAAGGGTCGACATGGGTCGAGGTGGACTATCATGCGAAACCACTTTTTTCGGTCCCTACGGTGCCCCTAGATGATGAAAAGTACAATCCGAGGTTGATTACGAACACTTTTGTGCACCCCCTTCCGTAGAGCAAAATCCTGAAGGTCGGGGTTGCGCACAAGTCGACCCCCTTCCGTAGAGCAAAATCCTGAAGGTCGGGGTCGCGCAAGGGTCGACATGGGTCGAGGTGGACTATCATGCGAAACCACTTTTTTCGGTCCCTACGGTGCCCCTAGATGATGAAAAGTACAATCCGAGGTTGATTACGAACACTTTTGTGCACCCCCTTCCGTAGAGCAAAATCCTGAAGGTCGGGGTCGCACAAGTGTGCACCCCCTTCCGTAGAGCAAAATCCTGAAGGTCGGGGTCGCGCAAGGGTCGACATGGGTCGAGGTGGACTATCATGCGAAACCACTTTTTTCGGTCCCTACGGTGCCCCTAGATGATGAAAAGTACAATCCGAGGTTGATTACGAACACTTTTGTGCACCCCCTTCCGTAGAGCAAAATCCTGAAGGTCGGGGTTGCGCACAAGTAGACCCCCTTCCGTAGAGCAAAATCCTGAAGGTCGGGGTCGCGCAAGGGTCGACATGGGTCGAGGTGGACTATCATGCGAAACCACTTTTTTCGGTCCCTACGGTGCCCCTAGATGATGAAAAGTACAATCCGAGGTTGATTACGAACACTTTTGTGCACCCCCTTCCGTAGAGCAAAATCCTGAAGGTCGGGGTCGCACAAGTGTGCACCCCCTTCCGTAGAGCAAAATCCTGAAGGTCGGGGTCGCGCAAGGGTCGACATGGGTCGAGGTGGACTATCATGCGAAACCACTTTTTTCGGTCCCTACGGTGCCCCTAGATGATGAAAAGTACAATCCGAGGTTGATTACGAACACTTTTGTGCACCCCCTTCCGTAGAGCAAAATCCTGCAGGTCGGGGTTGCGCACAAGTCGACCCCCTTCCGTAGAGCAAAATCCTGAAGGTCGGGGTCGCGCAAGGGTCGACATGGGTCGAGGTGGACTATCATGCGAAACCACTTTTTTCGGTCCCTACGGTGCCCCTAGATGATGAAAAGTACAATCCGAGGTTGATTACGAACACTTTTGTGCACCCCCTTCCGTAGAGCAAAATCCTGAAGGTCGGGGTTGCGCACAAGTAGACCCCCTTCCGTAGAGCAAAATCCTGAAGGTCGGGGTCGCGCAAGGGTCGACATGGGTCGAGGTGGACTATCATGCGAAACCACTTTTTTCGGTCCCTACGGTGCCCCTAGATGATGAAAAGTACAATCCGAGGTTGATTACGAACACTTTTGTGCACCCCCTTCCGTAGAGCAAAATCCTGAAGGTCGGGGTCGCGCAAGGGTCGACATGGGTCGAGGTGGACTATCATGCGAAACCACTTTTTTCGGTCCCTACGGTGCCCCTAGATGATGAAAAGTACAATCCGAGGTTGATTACGAACACTTTTGTGCACCCCCTTCCGTAGAGCAAAATCCTGAAGGTCGGGGTTGCGCACAAGTAGACCCCCTTCCGTAGAGCAAAATCCTGAAGGTCGGGGTCGCGCAAGGGTCGACATGGGTCGAGGTGGACTATCATGCGAAACCACTTTTTTCGGTCCCTACGGTGCCCCTAGATGATGAAAAGTACAATCCGAGGTTGATTACGAACACTTTTGTGCACCCCCTTCCGTAGAGCAAAATCCTGAAGGTCGGGGTTGCGCACAAGTAGACCCCCTTCCGTAGAGTAAAATCCTGAAGGTCAGGGTCGCGCAAGGGTCGACATGGGTCGAGGTGGACTATCATGCGAAACCACTTTTTTCGGTCCCTACGGTGCCCCTAGATGATGAAAAGTACAATCCGAGGTTGATTACGAACACTTTTGTGCACCCCCTTCCGTAGAGCAAAATCCTGAAGGTCGGGGTTGCGCACAAGTAGACCCCCTTCCGTAGAGCAAAATCCTGAAGGTCGGGGTCGCGCAAGGGTCGACATGGGTCGAGGTGGACTATCATGCGAAACCACTTTTTTCGGTCCCTACGGTGCCCCTAGATGATGAAAAGTACAATCCGAGGTTGATTACGAACACTTTTGTGCACCCCCTTCCGTAGAGCAAAATCCTGAAGGTCGGGGTTGCGCACAAGTCGACCCCCTTCCGTAGAGCAAAATCCTGAAGGTCGGGGTCGCGCAAGGGTCGACATGGGTCGAGGTGGACTATCATGCGAAACCACTTTTTTCGGTCCCTACGGTGCCCCTAGATGATGAAAAGTACAATCCGAGGTTGATTACGAACACTTTTGTGCACCCCCTTCCGTAGAGCAAAATCCTGAAGGTCGGGGTCGCGCAAGGGTCGACATGGGTCGACGTGGACTATCATGCGAAACCACTTTTTTCGGTCCCTACGGTGCCCTTAGATGATGAAAAGTACAATCCGAGGTTGATTACGAACACTTTTGTGCACCCCCTTCCGTAGAGCAAAATCCTGAAGGTCGGGGTTGCGCACAAGTCGACCCCCTTCCGTAGAGCAAAATCCTGAAGGTCGGGGTCGCGCAAGGGTCGACATGGGTCGAGGTGGACTATCATGCGAAACCACTTTTTTCGGTCCCTACGGTGCCCCTAGATGATGAAAAGTACAATCCGAGGTTGATTACGAACACTTTTGTGCACCCCCTTCCGTAGAGCAAAATCCTGAAGGTCGGGGTCGCACAAGTGTGCACCCCCTTCCGTAGAGCAAAATCCTGAAGGTCGGGGTCGCGCAAGGGTCGACATGGGTCGAGGTGGACTATCATGCGAAACCACTTTTTTCGGTCCCTACGGTGCCCCTAGATGATGAAAAGTACAATCCGAGGTTGATTACGAACACTTTTGTGCACCCCCTTCCGTAGAGCAAAATCCTGAAGGTCGGGGTCGCGCAAGGGTCGACATGGGTCGACGTGGACTATCATGCGAAACCACTTTTTTCGGTCCCTACGGTGCCCTTAGATGATGAAAAGTACAATCCGAGGTTGATTACGAACACTTTTGTGCACCCCCTTCCGTAGAGCAAAATCCTGAAGGTCGGGGTCGCGCAAGGGTCGACATGGGTCGAGGTGGACTATCATGCGAAACCACTTTTTTCGGTCCCTACGGTGCCCCTAGATGATGAAAAGTACAATCCGAGGTTGATTACGAACACTTTTGTGCACCCCCTTCCGTAGAGCAAAATCCTGAAGGTCGGGGTCGCACAAGTGTGCACCCCCTTCCGTAGAGCAAAATCCTGAAGGTCGGGGTCGCGCAAGGGTCGACATGGGTCGAGGTGGACTATCATGCGAAACCACTTTTTTCGGTCCCTACGGTGCCCCTAGATGATGAAAAGTACAATCCGAGGTTGATTACGAACACTTTTGTGCACCCCCTTCCGTAGAGCAAAATCCTGAAGGTCGGGGTCGCGCAAGGGTCGACATGGGTCGACGTGGACTATCATGCGAAACCACTTTTTTCGGTCCCTACGGTGCCCTTAGATGATGAAAAGTACAATCCGAGGTTGATTACGAACACTTTTGTGCACCCCCTTCCGTAGAGCAAAATCCTGAAGGTCGGGGTTGCGCACAAGTCGACCCCCTTCCGTAGAGCAAAATCCTGAAGGTCGGGGTCGCGCAAGGGTCGACATGGGTCGAGGTGGACTATCATGCGAAACCACTTTTTTCGGTCCCTACGGTGCCCCTAGATGATGAAAAGTACAATCCGAGGTTGATTACGAACACTTTTGTGCACCCCCTTCCGTAGAGCAAAATCCTGAAGGTCGGGGTCGCGCAAGGGTCGACATGGGTCGACGTGGACTATCATGCGAAACCACTTTTTTCGGTCCCTACGGTGCCCTTAGATGATGAAAAGTACAATCCGAGGTTGATTACGAACACTTTTGTGCACCCCCTTCCGTAGAGCAAAATCCTGAAGGTCGGGGTTGCGCACAAGTCGACCCCCTTCCGTAGAGCAAAATCCTGAAGGTCGGGGTCGCGCAAGGGTCGACATGGGTCGAGGTGGACTATCATGCGAAACCACTTTTTTCGGTCCCTACGGTGCCCCTAGATGATGAAAAGTACAATCCGAGGTTGATTACGAACACTTTTGTGCACCCCCTTCCGTAGAGCAAAATCCTGAAGGTCGGGGTCGCACAAGTGTGCACCCCCTTCCGTAGAGCAAAATCCTGAAGGTCGGGGTCGCGCAAGGGTCGACATGGGTCGAGGTGGACTATCATGCGAAACCACTTTTTTCGGTCCCTACGGTGCCCCTAGATGATGAAAAGTACAATCCGAGGTTGATTACGAACACTTTTGTGCACCCCCTTCCGTAGAGCAAAATCCTGAAGGTCGGGGTCGCGCAAGGGTCGACATGGGTCGAGGTGGACTATCATGCGAAACCACTTTTTTCGGTCCCTACGGTGCCCCTAGATGATGAAAAGTACAATCCGAGGTTGATTACGAACACTTTTGTGCACCCCCTTCCGTAGAGCAAAATCCTGAAGGTCGGGGTCGCGCAAGGGTCGACATGGGTCGACGTGGACTATCATGCGAAACCACTTTTTTCGGTCCCTACGGTGCCCTTAGATGATGAAAAGTACAATCCGAGGTTGATTACGAACACTTTTGTGCACCCCCTTCCGTAGAGCAAAATCCTGAAGGTCGGGGTCGCGCAAGGGTCGACATGGGTCGAGGTGGACTATCATGCGAAACCACTTTTTTCGGTCCCTACGGTGCCCCTAGATGATGAAAAGTACAATCCGAGGTTGATTACGAACACTTTTGTGCACCCCCTTCCGTAGAGCAAAATCCTGAAGGTCGGGGTCGCACAAGTGTGCACCCCCTTCCGTAGAGCAAAATCCTGAAGGTCGGGGTCGCGCAAGGGTCGACATGGGTCGAGGTGGACTATCATGCGAAACCACTTTTTTCGGTCCCTACGGTGCCCCTAGATGATGAAAAGTACAATCCGAGGTTGATTACGAACACTTTTGTGCACCCCCTTCCGTAGAGCAAAATCCTGAAGGTCGGGGTCGCGCAAGGGTCGACATGGGTCGACGTGGACTATCATGCGAAACCACTTTTTTCGGTCCCTACGGTGCCCTTAGATGATGAAAAGTACAATCCGAGGTTGATTACGAACACTTTTGTGCACCCCCTTCCGTAGAGCAAAATCCTGAAGGTCGGGGTTGCGCACAAGTCGACCCCCTTCCGTAGAGCAAAATCCTGAAGGTCGGGGTCGCGCAAGGGTCGACATGGGTCGAGGTGGACTATCATGCGAAACCACTTTTTTCGGTCCCTACGGTGCCCCTAGATGATGAAAAGTACAATCCGAGGTTGATTACGAACACTTTTGTGCACCCCCTTCCGTAGAGCAAAATCCTGAAGGTCGGGGTTGCGCACAAGTCGACCCCCTTCCGTAGAGCAAAATCCTGAAGGTCGGGGTCGCGCAAGGGTCGACATGGGTCGAGGTGGACTATCATGCGAAACCACTTTTTTCGGTCCCTACGGTGCCCCTAGATGATGAAAAGTACAATCCGAGGTTGATTACGAACACTTTTGTGCACCCCCTTCCGTAGAGCAAAATCCTGAAGGTCGGGGTTGCGCACAAGTAGACCCCCTTCCGTAGAGCAAAATCCTGAAGGTCGGGGTCGCGCAAGGGTCGACATGGGTCGAGGTGGACTATCATGCGAAACCACTTTTTTCGGTCCCTACGGTGCCCCTAGATGATGAAAAGTACAATCCGAGGTTGATTACGAACACTTTTGTGCACCCCCTTCCGTAGAGCAAAATCCTGAAGGTCGGGGTCGCGCAAGGGTCGACATGGGTCGAGGTGGACTATCATGCGAAACCACTTTTTTCGGTCCCTACGGTGCCCCTAGATGATGAAAAGTACAATCCGAGGTTGATTACGAACACTTTTGTGCACCCCCTTCCGTAGAGCAAAATCCTGAAGGTCGGGGTCGCACAAGGGTCGACATGGGTCGAGGTGGACTATCATGCGAAACCACTTTTTTCGGTCCCTACGGTGCCCCTAGATGATGAAAAGTACAATCCGAGGTTGATTACGAACACTTTTGTGCACCCCCTTCCGTAGAGCAAAATCCTGAAGGTCGGGGTCGCGCAAGGGTCGACATGGGTCGAGGTGGACTATCATGCGAAACCACTTTTTTCGGTCCCTACGGTGCCCCTAGATGATGAAAAGTACAATCCGAGGTTGATTACGAACACTTTTGTGCACCCCCTTCCGTAGAGCAAAATCCTGAAGGTCGGGGTCGCACAAGTGTGCACCCCCTTCCGTAGAGCAAAATCCTGAAGGTCGGGGTCGCGCAAGGGTCGACATGGGTCTAGGTGGACTATCATGCGAAACCACTTTTTTCGGTCCCTACGGTGCCCCTAGATGATGAAAAGTACAATCCGAGGTTGATTACGAACACTTTTGTGCACCCCCTTCCGTAGAGCAAAATCCTGTAGGTCGGGGTCGCACAGGTGTGCACCCCCTTCCGTAGAGCAAAATCCTGAAGGTCGGGGTCGCGCACAAGTCGACCCCCTTCCGTAGAGCAAAATCCTGAAGGTCGGGGTCGCGCAAGGGTCGACATGGGTCGAGGTGGACTATCATGCGAAACCACTTTTTTCGGTCCCTACGGTGCCCCTAGATGATGAAAAGTACAATCCGAGGTTGATTACGAACACTTTTGTGCACCCCCTTCCGTAGAGCAAAATCCTGAAGGTCGGGGTTGCGCACAAGTAGACCCCCTTCCGTAGAGCAAAATCCTGAAGGTCGGGGTCGCGCAAGGGTCGACATGGGTCGAGGTGGACTATCATGCGAAACCACTTTTTTCGGTCCCTACGGTGCTCCTAGATGATGAAAAGTACAATCCGAGGTTGATTACGAACACTTTTGTGCACCCCCTTCCGTAGAGCAAAATCCTGAAGGTCGGGGTTGCGCACAAGTCGACCCCCTTCCGTAGAGCAA
This sequence comes from Anopheles nili, assembly GCF_943737925.1. Lineage (NCBI taxonomy): Eukaryota > Metazoa > Arthropoda > Insecta > Diptera > Culicidae > Anopheles > Anopheles nili. Next base: position 118,518 of record NW_026525474.1, on the reverse strand, counting down.
AATCCTGAAGGTCGGGGTCGCGCAAGGGTCGACATGGGTCGAGGTGGACTATCATGCGAAACCACTTTTTTCGGTCCCTACGGTGCCCCTAGATGATGAAAAGTACAATCCGAGGTTGATTACGAACACTTTTGTGCACCCCCTTCCGTAGAGCAAAATCCTGAAGGTCGGGGTTGCGCACAAGTAGACCCCCTTCCGTAGAGCAAAATCCTGAAGGTCGGGGTCGCGCAAGGGTCGACATGGGTCGAGGTGGACTATCATGCGAAACCACTTTTTTCGGTCCCTACGGTGCCCCTAGATGATGAAAAGTACAATCCGAGGTTGATTACGAACACTTTTGTGCACCCCCTTCCGTAGAGCAAAATCCTGAAGGTCGGGGTCGCGCAAGGGTCGACATGGGTCGAGGTGGACTATCATGCGAAACCACTTTTTTCGGTCCCTACGGTGCCCCTAGATGATGAAAAGTACAATCCGAGGTTGATTACGAACACTTTTGTGCACCCCCTTCCGTAGAGCAAAATCCTGAAGGTCGGGGTCGCACAAGGGTCGACATGGGTCGAGGTGGACTATCATGCGAAACCACTTTTTTCGGTCCCTACGGTGCCCCTAGATGATGAAAAGTACAATCCGAGGTTGATTACGAACACTTTTGTGCACCCCCTTCCGTAGAGCAAAATCCTGAAGGTCGGGGTCGCGCAAGGGTCGACATGGGTCGAGGTGGACTATCATGCGAAACCACTTTTTTCGGTCCCTACGGTGCCCCTAGATGATGAAAAGTACAATCCGAGGTTGATTACGAACACTTTTGTGCACCCCCTTCCGTAGAGCAAAATCCTGAAGGTCGGGGTCGCACAAGTGTGCACCCCCTTCCGTAGAGCAAAATCCTGAAGGTCGGGGTCGCGCAAGGGTCGACATGGGTCTAGGTGGACTATCATGCGAAACCACTTTTTTCGGTCCCTACGGTGCCCCTAGATGATGAAAAGTACAATCCGAGGTTGATTACGAACACTTTTGTGCACCCCCTTCCGTAGAGCAAAATCCTGTAGGTCGGGGTCGCACAGGTGTGCACCCCCTTCCGTAGAGCAAAATCCTGAAGGTCGGGGTCGCGCACAAGTCGACCCCCTTCCGTAGAGCAAAATCCTGAAGGTCGGGGTCGCGCAAGGGTCGACATGGGTCGAGGTGGACTATCATGCGAAACCACTTTTTTCGGTCCCTACGGTGCCCCTAGATGATGAAAAGTACAATCCGAGGTTGATTACGAACACTTTTGTGCACCCCCTTCCGTAGAGCAAAATCCTGAAGGTCGGGGTTGCGCACAAGTAGACCCCCTTCCGTAGAGCAAAATCCTGAAGGTCGGGGTCGCGCAAGGGTCGACATGGGTCGAGGTGGACTATCATGCGAAACCACTTTTTTCGGTCCCTACGGTGCCCCTAGATGATGAAAAGTACAATCCGAGGTTGATTACGAACACTTTTGTGCACCCCCTTCCGTAGAGCAAAATCCTGAAGGTCGGGGTCGCGCAAGGGTCGACATGGGTCGAGGTGGACTATCATGCGAAACCACTTTTTTCGGTCCCTACGGTGCCCCTAGATGATGAAAAGTACAATCCGAGGTTGATTACGAACACTTTTGTGCACCCCCTTCCGTAGAGCAAAATCCTGAAGGTCGGGGTCGCGCAAGGGTCGACATGGGTCGAGGTGGACTATCATGCGAAACCACTTTTTTCGGTCCCTACGGTGCCCCTAGATGATGAAAAGTACAATCCGAGGTTGATTACGAACACTTTTGTGCACCCCCTTCCGTAGAGCAAAATCCTGAAGGTCGGGGTCGCGCAAGGGTCGACATGGGTCGAGGTGGACTATCATGCGAAACCACTTTTTTCGGTCCCTACGGTGCCCCTAGATGATGAAAAGTACAATCCGAGGTTGATTACGAACACTTTTGTGCACCCCCTTCCGTAGAGCAAAATCCTGAAGGTCGGGGTTGCGCACAAGTCGACCCCCTTCCGTAGAGCAAAATCCTGAAGGTCAGGGTCGCGCAAGGGTCGACATGGGTCGAGGTGGACTATCATGCGAAACCACTTTTTTCGGTCCCTACGGTGCCCCTAGATGATGAAAAGTACAATCCGAGGTTGATTACGAACACTTTTGTGCACCCCCTTCCGTAGAGCAAAATCCTGAAGGTCGGGGTCGAGCAAGGGTAGACCCCTTCCGTAGAGCAAAATCCTGAAGGTCGGGGTCGCGCAAGGGTCGACATGGGTCGAGGTGGACTATCATGCGAAACCACTTTTTTCGGTCCCTACGGTGCCCCTAGATGATGAAAAGTACAATCCGAGGTTGATTACGAACACTTTTGTGCACCCCCTTCCGTAGAGCAAAATCCTGAAGGTCGGGGTCGCGCAAGGGTCGACATGGGTCGAGGTGGACTATCATGCGAAACCACTTTTTTCGGTCCCTACGGTGCCCCTAGATGATGAAAAGTACAATCCGAGGTTGATTACGAACACTTTTGTGCACCCCCTTCCGTAGAGCAAAATCCTGTAGGTCGGGGTCGCACAGGTGTGCACCCCCTTCCGTAGAGCAAAATCCTGAAGGTCGGGGTCGCGCAAGGGTCGACATGGGTCGAGGTGGACTATCATGCGAAACCACTTTTTTCGGTCCCTACGGTGCCCCTAGATGATGAAAAGTACAATCCGAGGTTGATTACGAACACTTTTGTGCACCCCCTTCCGTAGAGCAAAATCCTGAAGGTCGGGGTCGCGCAAGGGTCGACATGGGTCGAGGTGGACTATCATGCGAAACCACTTTTTTCGGTCCCTACGGTGCCCCTAGATGATGAAAAGTACAATCCGAGGTTGATTACGAACACTTTTGTGCACCCCCTTCCGTAGAGCAAAATCCTGTAGGTCGGGGTCGCACAGGTGTGCACCCCCTTCCGTAGAGCAAAATCCTGAAGGTCGGGGTCGCGCAAGGGTCGACATGGGTCGAGGTGGACTATCATGCGAAACCACTTTTTTCGGTCCCTACGGTGCCCCTAGATGATGAAAAGTACAATCCGAGGTTGATTACGAACACTTTTGTGCACCCCCAAAAATGGCCAAAATCCTGAAGGTCGGGTTCTCGGGGCGGTCGAGGCCCTCGGACGTGCACGAAAAGTCGGTACCCACGCCGAGCTTCAGAATTTGGTCTCCAGAGACTAAGTCCCAACCGAAACTGGCACCCCACAAAAGTATCCCAAGGAGTGGTCGGATCGAGTTACAGTGTTCGAGAGTATTGACGAGGATGGTTATACGCAACTTTTTGCTAAAGGTGTCCAAGACCGTCAGACCCTTACTTACGGAGATATAAGACACGTGCGTGGTTGCTCGTGCCGAGCTTCAGAAATGTTGCTCCAGAGACTAAGTCCCAGAAAACCTTCGGACCCCAAAAACTCCCAGAAGGAGTCGTCGGATCGTTTCGCGATGTTCTAGTGAAATGTTCAGCTCGACGGAATGCAACTTTTACCTAAAGGGGTCCAAGTCCGTCAGACGCTTAGGTACGGAGATACGGGCATGGGTCGGTTTTCCCCATACAAAATACCCCATGGAAAACTGCAAAACCCCAAAACAGGTCGAAGGAGTGGTCGGATCGTTTCGCGGTGTTCTAGTGAAATGTTCCATTCGATAGGGCGCAACTTTTTGCTTAAGGTGTCCAAGACCGTCAGACCCTTACTTACGGAGATATAAGACACGTGCGTGGTTGCCCGTGCCGAGCTTCAGAAATGTTGCTCCAGAGACTAAGTCCCAGAAAACCTTCCGACCCCAAAAACTCCCAGAAGGAGTCGTCGGATCGTTTCGCGATGTTCTAGTGAAATGTTCAGCTCGACGGAATGCAACTTTTACCTAAAGGGGTCCAAGTCCGTCAGACGCTTAGGTACGGAGATACGGGCATGGGTCGGTTTTCCCCATACAAAATACCCCATGGAAAACTGCAAAACCCCAAAACAGGTCGAAGGAGTGGTCGGATCGTTTCGTGGTGTTCTAGTGAAATGTTCCATTCGATAGGGCGCAACTTTTTGCTAAAGGTGTCCAAGACCGTCAGACCCTTACTTACGGAGATATAAGACACGTGCGTGGTTGCTCGTGCCGAGCTTCAGAAATGTTGCTCCAGAGACTAAGTCCCAGAAAACCTTCGGACCCCAAAAACTCCCAGAAGGAGGCGTCGGATCGTTTCGCGATGTTCTAGTGAAATGTTCAGCTCGACGGAATGCAACTTTTACCTAAAGGGGTCCAAGACCGTCAGACGCTTAGGTACGGAGATACGGGCATGGGTCGGTTTTCCCCATACAAAATACCCCATGGAAAACTGCAAAACCCCAAAACAGGTCGAAGGAGTGGTCGGATCGTTTCGTGGTGTTCTAGTGAAATGTTCCATTCGATAGGGCGCAACTTTTTGCTAAAGGTGTCCAAGACCGTCAGACCCTTACTTACGGAGATATAAGACACGTGCGTGGTTGCTCGTGCCGAGCTTCAGAAATGTTGCTCCAGAGACTAAGTCCCAGAAAACCTTCGGACCCCAAAAACTCCCAGAAGGAGGCGTCGGATCGTTTCGCGATGTTCTAGTGAAATGTTCAGCTCAACGGAATGCAACTTTTACCTAAAGGGGTCCAAGACCGTCAGACGCTTAGGTACGGAGATACGGGCATGGGTCGGTTTTCCCCATACAAAATACCCCATGGAAAACTGCAAAACCCCAAAACAGGTCGAAGGAGTGGTCGGATCGTTTCGTGGTGTTCTAGTGAAATGTTCCATTCGATAGGGCGCAACTTTTTGCTAAAGGTGTCCAAGACCGTCAGACCCTTACTTACGGAGATATAAGACACGTGCGTGGTTGCCCGTGCCGAGCTTCAGAAATGTTGCTCCAGAGACTAAGTCCCAGAAAACCTTCGGACCCCAAAAACTCCCAGAAGGAGTCGTCGGATCGTTTCGCGATGTTCTAGTGAAATGTTCAGCTCGACGAAATGCAACTTTTACCTAAAGGGGTCCAAGACCGTCAGACGCTTAGGTACGGAGATACGGGCATGGGTCGGTTTTCCCCATACAAAATACCCCATGGAAAACTGCAAAACCCAAAAACAGGTCGAAGGAGTGGTCGGATCGTTTCGTGGTGTTCTAGTGAAATGTTCCATTCAATAGGGCGCAACTTTTTGCTAAAGGCGTCCAAGACCGTCAGACACTTACTTACGGAGATATAAGACACGTGCGTGGTTGCTCGTGCCGAGCTTCAGAAATGTTGCTCCAGAGACTAAGTCCCAGAAAACCTTCCGACCCCAAAAACTCCCAGAAGGAGTCGTCGGATCGTTTCGCGATGTTCTAGTGAAATGTTCAGCTCGACGAAATGCAACTTTTACCTAAAGGGGTCCAAGACCGTCAGACGCTTAGGTACGGAGATACGGGCATGGGTCGGTTTTCCCCATACAAAATACCCCATGGAAAACTGCAAAACCCAAAAACAGGTCGAAGGAGTGGTCGGATCGTTTCGTGGTGTTCTAGTGAAATGTTCCATTCGATAGGGCGCAACTTTTTGCTAAAGGTGTCCAAGACCGTCAGACCCTTACTTACGGAGATATAAGACACGTGCGTGGTTGCCCGTGCCGAGCTTCAGAAATGTTGCTCCAGAGACTAAGTCCCAGAAAACCTTCCGACCCCAAAAACTCCCAGAAGGAGGCGTCGGATCGTTTCGCGATGTTCTAGTGAAATGTTCAGCTCAATGGAATGCAACTTTTACCTAAAGGGGTCCAAGACCGTCAGACGCTTAGGTACGGAGATACGGGCATGGGTCGGTTTTCCCCATACAAAATACCCCATGGAAAACTGCAAAACCCCAAAACAGGTCGAAGGAGTGGTCGGATCGTTTCGTGGTGTTCTAGTGAAATGTTCCATTCGATAGGGCGCAACTTTTTGCTAAAGGTGTCCAAGACCGTCAGACCCTTACTTACGGAGATATAAGACACGTGCGTGGTTGCCCGTGCCGAGCTTCAGAAATGTTGCTCCAGAGACTAAGTCCCAGAAAACCTTCCGACCCCAAAAACTCCCAGAAGGAGGCGTCGGATCGTTTCGCGATGTTCTAGTGAAATGTTCAGCTCGATGGAATGCAACTTTTACCTAAAGGGGTCCAAGACCGTCAGACGCTTAGGTACGGAGATACGGGCATGGGTCGGTTTTCCCCATACAAAATACCCCATGGAAAACTGCAAAACCCAAAAACAGGTCGAAGGAGTGGTCGGATCGTTTCGTGGTGTTCTAGTGAAATGTTCCATTCGATAGGGCGCAACTTTTTGCTAAAGGTGTCCAAGACCGTCAGACCCTTACTTACGGAGATATAAGACACGTGCGTGGTTGCCCGTGCCGAGCTTCAGAAATGTTGCTCCAGAGACTAAGTCCCAGAAAACCTTCGGACCCCAAAAACTCCCAGAAGGAGTCGTCGGATCGTTTCGCGATGTTCTAGTGAAATGTTCACCTCGACGGAATGCAACTTTTACCTAAAGGGGTCCAAGACCGTCAGACGCTTAGGTACGGAGATACGGGCATGGGTCGGTTTTCCCCATACAAAATACCCCATGGAAAACTGCAAAACCCAAAAACAGGTCGAAGGAGTGGTCGGATCGTTTCGTGGTGTTCTAGTGAAATGTTCCATTCGATAGGGCGCAACTTTTTGCTAAAGGTGTCCAAGACCGTCAGACCCTTACTTACGGAGATATAAGACACGTGCGTGGTTGCCCGTGCCGAGCTTCAGAAATGTTGCTCCAGAGACTAAGTCCCAGAAAACCTTCCGACCCCAAAAACTCCCAGAAGGAGGCGTCGGATCGTTTCGCGATGTTCTAGTGAAATGTTCAGCTCGATGGAATGCAACTTTTACCTAAAGGGGTCCAAGACCGTCAGACGCTTAGGTACGGAGATACGGGCATGGGTCGGTTTTCCCCATACAAAATACCCCATGGAAAACTGCAAAACCCAAAAACAGGTCGAAGGAGTGGTCGGATCGTTTCGTGGTGTTCTAGTGAAATGTTCCATTCGATAGGGCGCAACTTTTTGCTAAAGGTGTCCAAGACCGTCAGACCCTTACTTACGGAGATATAAGACACGTGCGTGGTTGCCCGTGCCGAGCTTCAGAAATGTTGCTCCAGAGACTAAGTCCCAGAAAACCTTCGGACCCCAAAAACTCCCAGAAGGAGTCGTCGGATCGTTTCGCGATGTTCTAGTGAAATGTTCACCTCGACGGAATGCAACTTTTACCTAAAGGGGTCCAAGACCGTCAGACGCTTAGGTACGGAGATACGGGCATGGGTCGGTTTTCCCCATACAAAATACCCCATGGAAAACTGCAAAACCCAAAAACAGGTCGAAGGAGTGGTCGGATCGTTTCGTGGTGTTCTAGTGAAATGTTCCATTCGATAGGGCGCAACTTTTTGCTAAAGGTGTCCAAGACCGTCAGACCCTTACTTACGGAGATATAAGACACGTGCGTGGTTGCCCGTGCCGAGCTTCAGAAATGTTGCTCCAGAGACTAAGTCCCAGAAAACCTTCGGACCCCAAAAACTCCCAGAAGGAGGCGTCGGATCGTTTCGCGATGTTCTAGTGAAATGTTCAGCTCGATGGAATGCAACTTTTACCTAAAGGGGTCCAAGACCGTCAGACGCTTAGGTACGGAGATACGGGCATGGGTCGGTTTTCCCCATACAAAATACCCCATGGAAAACTGCAAAACCCAAAAACAGGTCGAAGGAGTGGTCGGATCGTTTCGTGGTTTTCTAGTGAAATGTTCCATTCGATAGGGCGCAACTTTTTGCTAAAGGTGTCCAAGACCGTCAGACCCTTACTTACGGAGATATAAGACACGTGCGTGGTTGCCCGTGCCGAGCTTCAGAAATGTTGCTCCAGAGACTAAGTCCCAGAAAACCTTCCGACCCCAAAAACTCCCAGAAGGAGTCGTCGGATCGTTTCGCGATGTTCTAGTGAAATGTTCAGCTCGACGAAATGCAACTTTTACCTAAAGGGGTCCAAGACCGTCAGACGCTTAGGTACGGAGATACGGGCATGGGTCGGTTTTCCCCATACAAAATACCCCATGGAAAACTGCAAAACCCAAAAACAGGTCGAAGGAGTGGTCGGATCGTTTCGTGGTGTTCTAGTGAAATGTTCCATTCGATAGGGCGCAACTTTTTGCTAAAGGTGTCCAAGACCGTCAGACCCTTACTTACGGAGATATAAGACACGTGCGTGGTTGCCCGTGCCGAGCTTCAGAAATGTTGCTCCAGAGACTAAGTCCCAGAAAACCTTCCGACCCCAAAAACTCCCAGAAGGAGTCGTCGGATCGTTTCGCGATGTTCTAGTGAAATGTTCAGCTCGACGAAATGCAACTTTTACCTAAAGGGGTCCAAGACCGTCAGACGCTTAGGTACGGAGATACGGGCATGGGTCGGTTTTCCCCATACAAAATACCCCATGGAAAACTGCAAAACCCAAAAACAGGTCGAAGGAGTGGTCGGATCGTTTCGTGGTGTTCTAGTGAAATGTTCCATTCGATAGGGCGCAACTTTTTGCTAAAGGTGTCCAAGACCGTCAGACCCTTACTTACGGAGATATAAGACACGTGCGTGGTTGCCCGTGCCGAGCTTCAGAAATGTTGCTCCAGAGACTAAGTCCCAGAAAACCTTCCGACCCCAAAAACTCCCAGAAGGAGTCGTCGGATCGTTTCGCGATGTTCTAGTGAAATGTTCAGCTCGACGAAATGCAACTTTTACCTAAAGGGGTCCAAGACCGTCAGACGCTTAGGTACGGAGATACGGGCATGGGTCGGTTTTCCCCATACAAAATACCCCATGGAAAACTGCAAAACCCAAAAACAGGTCGAAGGAGTGGTCGGATCGTTTCGTGGTGTTCTAGTGAAATGTTCCATTCGATAGGGCGCAACTTTTTGCTAAAGGTGTCCAAGACCGTCAGACCCTTACTTACGGAGATATAAGACACGTGCGTGGTTGCCCGTGCCGAGCTTCAGAAATGTTGCTCCAGAGACTAAGTCCCAGAAAACCTTCCGACCCCAAAAACTCCCAGAAGGAGTCGTCGGATCGTTTCGCGATGTTCTAGTGAAATGTTCAGCTCGACGAAATGCAACTTTTACCTAAAGGGGTCCAAGACCGTCAGACGCTTAGGTACGGAGATACGGGCATGGGTCGGTTTTCCCCATACAAAATACCCCATGGAAAACTGCAAAACCCAAAAACAGGTCGAAGGAGTGGTCGGATCGTTTCGTGGTGTTCTAGTGAAATGTTCCATTCGATAGGGCGCAACTTTTTGCTAAAGGTGTCCAAGACCGTCAGACCCTTACTTACGGAGATATAAGACACGTGCGTGGTTGCCCGTGCCGAGCTTCAGAAATGTTGCTCCAGAGACTAAGTCCCAGAAAACCTTCCGACCCCAAAAACTCCCAGAAGGAGGCGTCGGATCGTTTCGCGATGTTCTAGTGAAATGTTCAGCTCGATGGAATGCAACTTTTACCTAAAGGGGTCCAAGACCGTCAGACGCTTAGGTACGGAGATACGGGCATGGGTCGGTTTTCCCCATACAAAATACCCCATGGAAAACTGCAAAACCCAAAAACAGGTCGAAGGAGTGGTCGGATCGTTTCGTGGTGTTCTAGTGAAATGTTCCATTCGATAGGGCGCAACTTTTTGCTAAAGGTGTCCAAGACCGTCAGACCCTTACTTACGGAGATATAAGACACGTGCGTGGTTGCCCGTGCCGAGCTTCAGAAATGTTGCTCCAGAGACTAAGTCCCAGAAAACCTTCCGACCCCAAAAACTCCCAGAAGGAGGCGTCGGATCGTTTCGCGATGTTCTAGTGAAATGTTCAGCTCGATGGAATGCAACTTTTACCTAAAGGGGTCCAAGACCGTCAGACGCTTAGGTACGGAGATACGGGCATGGGTCGGTTTTCCCCATACAAAATACCCCATGGAAAACTGCAAAACCCAAAAACAGGTCGAAGGAGTGGTCGGATCGTTTCGTGGTGTTCTAGTGAAATGTTCCATTCGATAGGGCGCAACTTTTTGCTAAAGGTGTCCAAGACCGTCAGACCCTTACTTACGGAGATATAAGACACGTGCGTGGTTGCCCGTGCCGAGCTTCAGAAATGTTGCTCCAGAGACTAAGTCCCAGAAAACCTTCCGACCCCAAAAACTCCCAGAAGGAGTCGTCGGATCGTTTCGCGATGTTCTAGTGAAATGTTCAGCTCGACGAAATGCAACTTTTACCTAAAGGGGTCCAAGACCGTCAGACGCTTAGGTACGGAGATACGGGCATGGGTCGGTTTTCCCCATACAAAATACCCCATGGAAAACTGCAAAACCCAAAAACAGGTCGAAGGAGTGGTCGGATCGTTTCGTGGTGTTCTAGTGAAATGTTCCATTCGATAGGGCGCAACTTTTTGCTAAAGGTGTCCAAGACCGTCAGACCCTTACTTACGGAGATATAAGACACGTGCGTGGTTGCCCGTGCCGAGCTTCAGAAATGTTGCTCCAGAGACTAAGTCCCAGAAAACCTTCCGACCCCAAAAACTCCCAGAAGGAGTCGTCGGATCGTTTCGCGATGTTCTAGTGAAATGTTCAGCTCGACGAAATGCAACTTTTACCTAAAGGGGTCCAAGACCGTCAGACGCTTAGGTACGGAGATACGGGCATGGGTCGGTTTTCCCCATACAAAATACCCCATGGAAAACTGCAAAACCCAAAAACAGGTCGAAGGAGTGGTCGGATCGTTTCGTGGTGTTCTAGTGAAATGTTCCATTCGATAGGGCGCAACTTTTTGCTAAAGGTGTCCAAGACCGTCAGACCCTTACTTACGGAGATATAAGACACGTGCGTGGTTGCCCGTGCCGAGCTTCAGAAATGTTGCTCCAGAGACTAAGTCCCAGAAAACCTTCCGACCCCAAAAACTCCCAGAAGGAGGCGTCGGATCGTTTCGCGATGTTCTAGTGAAATGTT
>NW_026525474.1:77500-97500 GCF_943737925.1 Anopheles nili | reverse complement strand
CGGGCCAAAACGGTGCACGAACAAAGGGGCACGCGCTATATCTGGCAGAAGGAGAACTCTGCGAGGTGTTGTGTGTATGGACGAAAAGTAGGCATTACGGAGTTGAGCAAACGCGCCGAAGACCGGGAATCGATATCTCCAACCGGCTGGTCGGTAGAGCGATTCCCAACACCCCATAGACACCGCAAAGGGTGAAAATCGGCTAAGTCCCAATATGTACCTTCAGAGGGGCATATCCCGAAAACTACTCGTCAGATCGGGGCCAAATTCACAGAGAAGACACATTTCGAGGAGTTGTTTCGGATGAGCGATAGTGGTTTTTGGGTGAAAATGTACCCCTAAACCTTGTACAGAGAGGACCCCTTCCGTAGAGCAAAATCCTGAAGGTCGGGGTCGCGCAAGGGTCGACATGGGTCGAGGTGGACTATCATGCGAAACCACTTTTTTCGGTCCCTACGGTGCCCCTAGATGATGAAAAGTACAATCCGAGGTTGATTACGAACACTTTTGTGCACCCCCTTCCGTAGAGCAAAATCCTGAAGGTCGGGGTTGCGCACAAGTCGACCCCCTTCCGTAGAGCAAAATCCTGAAGGTCGGGGTCGCGCAAGGGTCGACATGGGTCGAGGTGGACTATCATGCGAAACCACTTTTTTCGGTCCCTACTGTGCCCCTAGATGATGAAAAGTACAATCCGAGGTTGATTACGAACACTTTTGTGCACCCCCTTCCGTAGAGCAAAATCCTGAAGGTCGGGGTTGCGCACAAGTAGACCCCCTTCCGTAGAGCAAAATCCTGAAGGTCGGGGTCGCGCAAGGGTCGACATGGGTCGAGGTGGACTATCATGCGAAACCACTTTTTTCGGTCCCTACGGTGCCCCTAGATGATGAAAAGTACAATCCGAGGTTGATTACGAACACTTTTGTGCACCCCCTTCCGTAGAGCAAAATCCTGAAGGTCGGGGTCGCGCAAGGGTCGACATGGGTCGAGGTGGACTATCATGCGAAACCACTTTTTTCGGTCCCTACGGTGCCCCTAGATGATGAAAAGTACAATCCGAGGTTGATTACGAACACTTTTGTGCACCCCCTTCCGTAGAGCAAAATCCTGAAGGTCGGGGTTGCGCACAAGTAGACCCCCTTCCGTAGAGCAAAATCCTGAAGGTCGGGGTCGCGCAAGGGTCGACATGGGTCGAGGTGGACTATCATGCGAAACCACTTTTTTCGGTCCCTACGGTGCCCCTAGATGATGAAAAGTACAATCCGAGGTTGATTACGAACACTTTTGTGCACCCCCTTCCGTAGAGCAAAATCCTGAAGGTCGGGGTTGCGCACAAGTAGACCCCCTTCCGTAGAGCAAAATCCTGAAGGTCGGGGTCGCGCAAGGGTCGACATGGGTCGAGGTGGACTATCATGCGAAACCACTTTTTTCGGTCCCTACGGTGCCCCTAGATGATGAAAAGTACAATCCGAGGTTGATTACGAACACTTTTGTGCACCCCCTTCCGTAGAGCAAAATCCTGAAGGTCGGGGTTGCGCACAAGTAGACCCCCTTCCGTAGAGCAAAATCCTGAAGGTCGGGGTCGCGCAAGGGTCGACATGGGTCGAGGTGGACTATCATGCGAAACCACTTTTTTCGGTCCCTACGGTGCCCCTAGATGATGAAAAGTACAATCCGAGGTTGATTACGAACACTTTTGTGCACCCCCTTCCGTAGAGCAAAATCCTGAAGGTCGGGGTTGCGCACAAGTAGACCCCCTTCCGTAGAGCAAAATCCTGAAGGTCGGGGTCGCGCAAGGGTCGACATGGGTCGAGGTGGACTATCATGCGAAACCACTTTTTTCGGTCCCTACGGTGCCCCTAGATGATGAAAAGTACAATCCGAGGTTGATTACGAACACTTTTGTGCACCCCCTTCCGTAGAGCAAAATCCTGAAGGTCGGGGTTGCGCACAAGTAGACCCCCTTCCGTAGAGCAAAATCCTGAAGGTCGGGGTCGCGCAAGGGTCGACATGGGTCGAGGTGGACTATCATGCGAAACCACTTTTTTCGGTCCCTACGGTGCCCCTAGATGATGAAAAGTACAATCCGAGGTTGATTACGAACACTTTTGTGCACCCCCTTCCGTAGAGCAAAATCCTGAAGGTCGGGGTTGCGCACAAGTAGACCCCCTTCCGTAGAGCAAAATCCTGAAGGTCGGGGTCGCGCAAGGGTCGACATGGGTCGAGGTGGACTATCATGCGAAACCACTTTTTTCGGTCCCTACGGTGCCCCTAGATGATGAAAAGTACAATCCGAGGTTGATTACGAACACTTTTGTGCACCCCCTTCCGTAGAGCAAAATCCTGAAGGTCGGGGTCGCGCAAGGGTCGACATGGGTCGAGGTGGACTATCATGCGAAACCACTTTTTTCGGTCCCTACGGTGCCCCTAGATGATGAAAAGTACAATCCGAGGTTGATTACGAACACTTTTGTGCACCCCCTTCCGTAGAGCAAAATCCTGAAGGTCGGGGTCGCGCAAGGGTCGACATGGGTCGAGGTGGACTATCATGCGAAACCACTTTTTTCGGTCCCTACGGTGCCCCTAGATGATGAAAAGTACAATCCGAGGTTGATTACGAACACTTTTGTGCACCCCCTTCCGTAGAGCAAAATCCTGAAGGTCGGGGTTGCGCACAAGTAGACCCCCTTCCGTAGAGCAAAATCCTGAAGGTCGGGGTCGCGCAAGGGTCGACATGGGTCGAGGTGGACTATCATGCGAAACCACTTTTTTCGGTCCCTACGGTGCCCCTAGATGATGAAAAGTACAATCCGAGGTTGATTACGAACACTTTTGTGCACCCCCTTCCGTAGAGCAAAATCCTGAAGGTCGGGGTCGCGCAAGGGTCGACATGGGTCGAGGTGGACTATCATGCGAAACCACTTTTTTCGGTCCCTACGGTGCCCCTAGATGATGAAAAGTACAATCCGAGGTTGATTACGAACACTTTTGTGCACCCCCTTCCGTAGAGCAAAATCCTGAAGGTCGGGGTCGCGCAAGGGTCGACATGGGTCGAGGTGGACTATCATGCGAAACCACTTTTTTCGGTCCCTACGGTGCCCCTAGATGATGAAAAGTACAATCCGAGGTTGATTACGAACACTTTTGTGCACCCCCTTCCGTAGAGCAAAATCCTGAAGGTCGGGGTTGCGCACAAGTAGACCCCCTTCCGTAGAGCAAAATCCTGAAGGTCGGGGTCGCGCAAGGGTCGACATGGGTCGAGGTGGACTATCATGCGAAACCACTTTTTTCGGTCCCTACGGTGCCCCTAGATGATGAAAAGTACAATCCGAGGTTGATTACGAACACTTTTGTGCACCCCCTTCCGTAGAGCAAAATCCTGAAGGTCGGGGTTGCGCACAAGTAGACCCCCTTCCGTAGAGCAAAATCCTGAAGGTCGGGGTCGCGCAAGGGTCGACATGGGTCGAGGTGGACTATCATGCGAAACCACTTTTTTCGGTCCCTACGGTGCCCCTAGATGATGAAAAGTACAATCCGAGGTTGATTACGAACACTTTTGTGCACCCCCTTCCGTAGAGCAAAATCCTGAAGGTCGGGGTCGCGCAAGGGTCGACATGGGTCGAGGTGGACTATCATGCGAAACCACTTTTTTCGGTCCCTACGGTGCCCCTAGATGATGAAAAGTACAATCCGAGGTTGATTACGAACACTTTTGTGCACCCCCTTCCGTAGAGCAAAATCCTGAAGGTCGGGGTTGCGCACAAGTAGACCCCCTTCCGTAGAGCAAAATCCTGAAGGTCGGGGTCGCGCAAGGGTCGACATGGGTCGAGGTGGACTATCATGCGAAACCACTTTTTTCGGTCCCTACGGTGCCCCTAGATGATGAAAAGTACAATCCGAGGTTGATTACGAACACTTTTGTGCACCCCCTTCCGTAGAGCAAAATCCTGAAGGTCGGGGTTGCGCACAAGTAGACCCCCTTCCGTAGAGCAAAATCCTGAAGGTCGGGGTCGCGCAAGGGTCGACATGGGTCGAGGTGGACTATCATGCGAAACCACTTTTTTCGGTCCCTACGGTGCCCCTAGATGATGAAAAGTACAATCCGAGGTTGATTACGAACACTTTTGTGCACCCCCTTCCGTAGAGCAAAATCCTGAAGGTCGGGGTCGCGCAAGGGTCGACATGGGTCGAGGTGGACTATCATGCGAAACCACTTTTTTCGGTCCCTACGGTGCCCCTAGATGATGAAAAGTACAATCCGAGGTTGATTACGAACACTTTTGTGCACCCCCTTCCGTAGAGCAAAATCCTGAAGGTCGGGGTTGCGCACAAGTAGACCCCCTTCCGTAGAGCAAAATCCTGAAGGTCGGGGTCGCGCAAGGGTCGACATGGGTCGAGGTGGACTATCATGCGAAACCACTTTTTTCGGTCCCTACGGTGCCCCTAGATGATGAAAAGTACAATCCGAGGTTGATTACGAACACTTTTGTGCACCCCCTTCCGTAGAGCAAAATCCTGAAGGTCGGGGTCGCGCAAGGGTCGACATGGGTCGAGGTGGACTATCATGCGAAACCACTTTTTTCGGTCCCTACGGTGCCCCTAGATGATGAAAAGTACAATCCGAGGTTGATTACGAACACTTTTGTGCACCCCCTTCCGTAGAGCAAAATCCTGAAGGTCGGGGTTGCGCACAAGTAGACCCCCTTCCGTAGAGCAAAATCCTGAAGGTCGGGGTCGCGCAAGGGTCGACATGGGTCGAGGTGGACTATCATGCGAAACCACTTTTTTCGGTCCCTACGGTGCCCCTAGATGATGAAAAGTACAATCCGAGGTTGATTACGAACACTTTTGTGCACCCCCTTCCGTAGAGCAAAATCCTGAAGGTCGGGGTCGCGCAAGGGTCGACATGGGTCGAGGTGGACTATCATGCGAAACCACTTTTTTCGGTCCCTACGGTGCCCCTAGATGATGAAAAGTACAATCCGAGGTTGATTACGAACACTTTTGTGCACCCCCTTCCGTAGAGCAAAATCCTGAAGGTCGGGGTCGCGCAAGGGTCGACATGGGTCGAGGTGGACTATCATGCGAAACCACTTTTTTCGGTCCCTACGGTGCCCCTAGATGATGAAAAGTACAATCCGAGGTTGATTACGAACACTTTTGTGCACCCCCTTCCGTAGAGCAAAATCCTGAAGGTCGGGGTTGCGCACAAGTAGACCCCCTTCCGTAGAGCAAAATCCTGAAGGTCGGGGTCGCGCAAGGGTCGACATGGGTCGAGGTGGACTATCATGCGAAACCACTTTTTTCGGTCCCTACGGTGCCCCTAGATGATGAAAAGTACAATCCGAGGTTGATTACGAACACTTTTGTGCACCCCCTTCCGTAGAGCAAAATCCTGAAGGTCGGGGTCGCGCAAGGGTCGACATGGGTCGAGGTGGACTATCATGCGAAACCACTTTTTTCGGTCCCTACGGTGCCCCTAGATGATGAAAAGTACAATCCGAGGTTGATTACGAACACTTTTGTGCACCCCCTTCCGTAGAGCAAAATCCTGAAGGTCGGGGTCGCGCAAGGGTCGACATGGGTCGAGGTGGACTATCATGCGAAACCACTTTTTTCGGTCCCTACGGTGCCCCTAGATGATGAAAAGTACAATCCGAGGTTGATTACGAACACTTTTGTGCACCCCCTTCCGTAGAGCAAAATCCTGAAGGTCGGGGTTGCGCACAAGTCGACCCCCTTCCGTAGAGCAAAATCCTGAAGGTCGGGGTCGCGCAAGGGTCGACATGGGTCGAGGTGGACTATCATGCGAAACCACTTTTTTCGGTCCCTACGGTGCCCCTAGATGATGAAAAGTACAATCCGAGGTTGATTACGAACACTTTTGTGCACCCCCTTCCGTAGAGCAAAATCCTGAAGGTCGGGGTTGCGCACAAGTAGACCCCCTTCCGTAGAGCAAAATCCTGAAGGTCGGGGTCGCGCAAGGGTCGACATGGGTCGAGGTGGACTATCATGCGAAACCACTTTTTTCGGTCCCTACGGTGCCCCTAGATGATGAAAAGTACAATCCGAGGTTGATTACGAACACTTTTGTGCACCCCCTTCCGTAGAGCAAAATCCTGAAGGTCGGGGTCGCGCAAGGGTCGACATGGGTCGAGGTGGACTATCATGCGAAACCACTTTTTTCGGTCCCTACGGTGCCCCTAGATGATGAAAAGTACAATCCGAGGTTGATTACGAACACTTTTGTGCACCCCCTTCCGTAGAGCAAAATCCTGAAGGTCGGGGTCGCGCAAGGGTCGACATGGGTCGAGGTGGACTATCATGCGAAACCACTTTTTTCGGTCCCTACGGTGCCCCTAGATGATGAAAAGTACAATCCGAGGTTGATTACGAACACTTTTGTGCACCCCCTTCCGTAGAGCAAAATCCTGAAGGTCGGGGTTGCGCACAAGTCGACCCCCTTCCGTAGAGCAAAATCCTGAAGGTCGGGGTCGCGCAAGGGTCGACATGGGTCGAGGTGGACTATCATGCGAAACCACTTTTTTCGGTCCCTACGGTGCCCCTAGATGATGAAAAGTACAATCCGAGGTTGATTACGAACACTTTTGTGCACCCCCTTCCGTAGAGCAAAATCCTGAAGGTCGGGGTCGCGCAAGGGTCGACATGGATCGAGGTGGACTATCATGCGAAACCACTTTTTTCGGTCCCTACGGTGCCCCTAGATGATGAAAAGTACAATCCGAGGTTGATTACGAACACTTTTGTGCACCCCCTTCCGTAGAGCAAAATCCTGAAGGTCGGGGTTGCGCACAAGTAGACCCCCTTCCGTAGAGCAAAATCCTGAAGGTCGGGGTCGCGCAAGGGTCGACATGGGTCGAGGTGGACTATCATGCGAAACCACTTTTTTCGGTCCCTACGGTGCCCCTAGATGATGAAAAGTACAATCCGAGGTTGATTACGAACACTTTTGTGCACCCCCTTCCGTAGAGCAAAATCCTGAAGGTCGGGGTTGCGCACAAGTAGACCCCCTTCCGTAGAGCAAAATCCTGAAGGTCGGGGTCGCGCAAGGGTCGACATGGGTCGAGGTGGACTATCATGCGAAACCACTTTTTTCGGTCCCTACGGTGCCCCTAGATGATGAAAAGTACAATCCGAGGTTGATTACGAACACTTTTGTGCACCCCCTTCCGTAGAGCAAAATCCTGAAGGTCGGGGTCGCGCAAGGGTCGACATGGGTCGAGGTGGACTATCATGCGAAACCACTTATTTCGGTCCCTACGGTGCCCCTAGATGATGAAAAGTACAATCCGAGGTTGATTACGAACACTTTTGTGCACCCCCTTCCGTAGAGCAAAATCCTGAAGGTCGGGGTTGCGCACAAGTAGACCCCCTTCCGTAGAGCAAAATCCTGAAGGTCGGGGTCGCGCAAGGGTCGACATGGGTCGAGGTGGACTATCATGCGAAACCACTTTTTTCGGTCCCTACGGTGCCCCTAGATGATGAAAAGTACAATCCGAGGTTGATTACGAACACTTTTGTGCACCCCCTTCCGTAGAGCAAAATCCTGAAGGTCGGGGTTGCGCACAACTCGACCCCCTTCCGTAGAGCAAAATCCTGAAGGTCGGGGTCGCGCAAGGGTCGACATGGGTCGAGGTGGACTATCATGCGAAACCACTTTTTTCGGTCCCTACGGTGCCCCTAGATGATGAAAAGTACAATCCGAGGTTGATTACGAACACTTTTGTGCACCCCCTTCCGTAGAGCAAAATCCTGAAGGTCGGGGTCGAGCAAGGGTAGACCCCTTCCGTAGAGCAAAATCCTGAAGGTCGGGGTCGCGCAAGGGTCGACATGGGTCGAGGTGGACTATCATGCGAAACCACTTTTTTCGGTCCCTACGGTGCCCCTAGATGATGAAAAGTACAATCCGAGGTTGATTACGAACACTTTTGTGCACCCCCTTCCGTAGAGCAAAATCCTAAAGGTCGGGGTCGCACAAGCGTGCACCCCCTTCCGTAGAGCAAAATCCTGAAGGTCGGGGTCGCGCAAGGGTCGACATGGGTCGAGGTGGACTATCATGCGAAACCACTTTTTTCGGTCCCTACGGTGCCCCTAGATGATGAAAAGTACAATCCGAGGTTGATTACGAACACTTTTGTGCACCCCCTTCCGTAGAGCAAAATCCTGAAGGTCGGGGTCGCGCAAGGGTCGACATGGGTCGAGGTGGACTATCATGCGAAACCACTTTTTTCGGTCCCTACGGTGCCCCTAGATGATGAAAAGTACAATCCGAGGTTGATTACGAACACTTTTGTGCACCCCCTTCCGTAGAGCAAAATCCTGAAGGTCGGGGTTGCGCACAAGTAGACCCCCTTCCGTAGAGCAAAATCCTGAAGGTCGGGGTCGCGCAAGGGTCGACATGGGTCGAGGTGGACTATCATGCGAAACCACTTTTTTCGGTCCCTACGGTGCCCCTAGATGATGAAAAGTACAATCCGAGGTTGATTACGAACACTTTTGTGCACCCCCTTCCGTAGAGCAAAATCCTGAAGGTCGGGGTTGCGCACAAGTAGACCCCCTTCCGTAGAGCAAAATCCTGAAGGTCGGGGTCGCGCAAGGGTCGACATGGGTCGAGGTGGACTATCATGCGAAACCACTTTTTTCGGTCCCTACGGTGCCCCTAGATGATGAAAAGTACAATCCGAGGTTGATTACGAACACTTTTGTGCACCCCCTTCCGTAGAGCAAAATCCTGAAGGTCGGGGTCGCGCAAGGGTCGACATGGGTCGAGGTGGACTATCATGCGAAACCACTTTTTTCGGTCCCTACGGTGCCCCTAGATGATGAAAAGTACAATCCGAGGTTGATTACGAACACTTTTGTGCACCCCCTTCCGTAGAGCAAAATCCTGAAGGTCGGGGTCGCGCAAGGGTCGACATGGGTCGAGGTGGACTATCATGCGAAACCACTTTTTTCGGTCCCTACGGTGCCCCTAGATGATGAAAAGTACAATCCGAGGTTGATTACGAACACTTTTGTGCACCCCCTTCCGTAGAGCAAAATCCTGAAGGTCGGGGTTGCGCACAAGTAGACCCCCTTCCGTAGAGCAAAATCCTGAAGGTCGGGGTCGCGCAAGGGTCGACATGGGTCGAGGTGGACTATCATGCGAAACCACTTTTTTCGGTCCCTACGGTGCCCCTAGATGATGAAAAGTACAATCCGAGGTTGATTACGAACACTTTTGTGCACCCCCTTCCGTAGAGCAAAATCCTGAAGGTCGGGGTTGCGCACAAGTCGACCCCCTTCCGTAGAGCAAAATCCTGAAGGTCGGGGTCGCGCAAGGGTCGACATGGGTCGAGGTGGACTATCATGCGAAACCACTTTTTTCGGTCCCTACGGTGCCCCTAGATGATGAAAAGTACAATCCGAGGTTGATTACGAACACTTTTGTGCACCCCCTTCCGTAGAGCAAAATCCTGAAGGTCGGGGTTGCGCACAAGTAGACCCCCTTCCGTAGAGCAAAATCCTGAAGGTCGGGGTCGCGCAAGGGTCGACATGGGTCGAGGTGGACTATCATGCGAAACCACTTTTTTCGGTCCCTACGGTGCCCCTAGATGATGAAAAGTACAATCCGAGGTTGATTACGAACACTTTTGTGCACCCCCTTCCGTAGAGCAAAATCCTGAAGGTCGGGGTCGCGCAAGGGTCGACATGGGTCGAGGTGGACTATCATGCGAAACCACTTTTTTCGGTCCCTACGGTGCCCCTAGATGATGAAAAGTACAATCCGAGGTTGATTACGAACACTTTTGTGCACCCCCTTCCGTAGAGCAAAATCCTGAAGGTCGGGGTTGCGCACAAGTAGACCCCCTTCCGTAGAGCAAAATCCTGAAGGTCGGGGTCGCGCAAGGGTCGACATGGGTCGAGGTGGACTATCATGCGAAACCACTTTTTTCGGTCCCTACGGTGCCCCTAGATGATGAAAAGTACAATCCGAGGTTGATTACGAACACTTTTGTGCACCCCCTTCCGTAGAGCAAAATCCTGAAGGTCGGGGTCGCGCAAGGGTCGACATGGGTCGAGGTGGACTATCATGCGAAACCACTTTTTTCGGTCCCTACGGTGCCCCTAGATGATGAAAAGTACAATCCGAGGTTGATTACGAACACTTTTGTGCACCCCCTTCCGTAGAGCAAAATCCTGAAGGTCGGGGTCGCGCAAGGGTCGACATGGGTCGAGGTGGACTATCATGCGAAACCACTTTTTTCGGTCCCTACGGTGCCCCTAGATGATGAAAAGTACAATCCGAGGTTGATTACGAACACTTTTGTGCACCCCCTTCCGTAGAGCAAAATCCTGAAGGTCGGGGTTGCGCACAAGTCGACCCCCTTCCGTAGAGCAAAATCCTGAAGGTCGGGGTCGCGCAAGGGTCGACATGGGTCGAGGTGGACTATCATGCGAAACCACTTTTTTCGGTCCCTACGGTGCCCCTAGATGATGAAAAGTACAATCCGAGGTTGATTACGAACACTTTTGTGCACCCCCTTCCGTAGAGCAAAATCCTGAAGGTCGGGGTTGCGCACAAGTAGACCCCCTTCCGTAGAGCAAAATCCTGAAGGTCGGGGTCGCGCAAGGGTCGACATGGGTCGAGGTGGACTATCATGCGAAACCACTTTTTTCGGTCCCTACGGTGCCCCTAGATGATGAAAAGTACAATCCGAGGTTGATTACGAACACTTTTGTGCACCCCCTTCCGTAGAGCAAAATCCTGAAGGTCGGGGTCGCGCAAGGGTCGACATGGGTCGAGGTGGACTATCATGCGAAACCACTTTTTTCGGTCCCTACGGTGCCCCTAGATGATGAAAAGTACAATCCGAGGTTGATTACGAACACTTTTGTGCACCCCCTTCCGTAGAGCAAAATCCTGAAGGTCGGGGTCGCGCAAGGGTCGACATGGGTCGAGGTGGACTATCATGCGAAACCACTTTTTTCGGTCCCTACGGTGCCCCTAGATGATGAAAAGTACAATCCGAGGTTGATTACGAACACTTTTGTGCACCCCCTTCCGTAGAGCAAAATCCTGAAGGTCGGGGTTGCGCACAAGTCGACCCCCTTCCGTAGAGCAAAATCCTGAAGGTCGGGGTCGCGCAAGGGTCGACATGGGTCGAGGTGGACTATCATGCGAAACCACTTTTTTCGGTCCCTACGGTGCCCCTAGATGATGAAAAGTACAATCCGAGGTTGATTACGAACACTTTTGTGCACCCCCTTCCGTAGAGCAAAATCCTGAAGGTCGGGGTCGCGCAAGGGTCGACATGGATCGAGGTGGACTATCATGCGAAACCACTTTTTTCGGTCCCTACGGTGCCCCTAGATGATGAAAAGTACAATCCGAGGTTGATTACGAACACTTTTGTGCACCCCCTTCCGTAGAGCAAAATCCTGAAGGTCGGGGTTGCGCACAAGTAGACCCCCTTCCGTAGAGCAAAATCCTGAAGGTCGGGGTCGCGCAAGGGTCGACATGGGTCGAGGTGGACTATCATGCGAAACCACTTTTTTCGGTCCCTACGGTGCCCCTAGATGATGAAAAGTACAATCCGAGGTTGATTACGAACACTTTTGTGCACCCCCTTCCGTAGAGCAAAATCCTGAAGGTCGGGGTTGCGCACAAGTAGACCCCCTTCCGTAGAGCAAAATCCTGAAGGTCGGGGTCGCGCAAGGGTCGACATGGGTCGAGGTGGACTATCATGCGAAACCACTTTTTTCGGTCCCTACGGTGCCCCTAGATGATGAAAAGTACAATCCGAGGTTGATTACGAACACTTTTGTGCACCCCCTTCCGTAGAGCAAAATCCTGAAGGTCGGGGTCGCGCAAGGGTCGACATGGGTCGAGGTGGACTATCATGCGAAACCACTTTTTTCGGTCCCTACGGTGCCCCTAGATGATGAAAAGTACAATCCGAGGTTGATTACGAACACTTTTGTGCACCCCCTTCCGTAGAGCAAAATCCTGAAGGTCGGGGTTGCGCACAAGTAGACCCCCTTCCGTAGAGCAAAATCCTGAAGGTCGGGGTCGCGCAAGGGTCGACATGGGTCGAGGTGGACTATCATGCGAAACCACTTTTTTCGGTCCCTACGGTGCCCCTAGATGATGAAAAGTACAATCCGAGGTTGATTACGAACACTTTTGTGCACCCCCTTCCGTAGAGCAAAATCCTGAAGGTCGGGGTTGCGCACAACTCGACCCCCTTCCGTAGAGCAAAATCCTGAAGGTCGGGGTCGCGCAAGGGTCGACATGGGTCGAGGTGGACTATCATGCGAAACCACTTTTTTCGGTCCCTACGGTGCCCCTAGATGATGAAAAGTACAATCCGAGGTTGATTACGAACACTTTTGTGCACCCCCTTCCGTAGAGCAAAATCCTGAAGGTCGGGGTCGAGCAAGGGTAGACCCCTTCCGTAGAGCAAAATCCTGAAGGTCGGGGTCGCGCAAGGGTCGACATGGGTCGAGGTGGACTATCATGCGAAACCACTTTTTTCGGTCCCTACGGTGCCCCTAGATGATGAAAAGTACAATCCGAGGTTGATTACGAACACTTTTGTGCACCCCCTTCCGTAGAGCAAAATCCTAAAGGTCGGGGTCGCACAAGCGTGCACCCCCTTCCGTAGAGCAAAATCCTGAAGGTCGGGGTCGCGCAAGGGTCGACATGGGTCGAGGTGGACTATCATGCGAAACCACTTTTTTCGGTCCCTACGGTGCCCCTAGATGATGAAAAGTACAATCCGAGGTTGATTACGAACACTTTTGTGCACCCCCTTCCGTAGAGCAAAATCCTGAAGGTCGGGGTCGCGCAAGGGTCGACATGGGTCGAGGTGGACTATCATGCGAAACCACTTTTTTCGGTCCCTACGGTGCCCCTAGATGATGAAAAGTACAATCCGAGGTTGATTACGAACACTTTTGTGCACCCCCTTCCGTAGAGCAAAATCCTGAAGGTCGGGGTTGCGCACAAGTAGACCCCCTTCCGTAGAGCAAAATCCTGAAGGTCGGGGTCGCGCAAGGGTCGACATGGGTCGAGGTGGACTATCATGCGAAACCACTTTTTTCGGTCCCTACGGTGCCCCTAGATGATGAAAAGTACAATCCGAGGTTGATTACGAACACTTTTGTGCACCCCCTTCCGTAGAGCAAAATCCTGAAGGTCGGGGTTGCGCACAAGTAGACCCCCTTCCGTAGAGCAAAATCCTGAAGGTCGGGGTCGCGCAAGGGTCGACATGGGTCGAGGTGGACTATCATGCGAAACCACTTTTTTCGGTCCCTACGGTGCCCCTAGATGATGAAAAGTACAATCCGAGGTTGATTACGAACACTTTTGTGCACCCCCTTCCGTAGAGCAAAATCCTGAAGGTCGGGGTCGCGCAAGGGTCGACATGGGTCGAGGTGGACTATCATGCGAAACCACTTTTTTCGGTCCCTACGGTGCCCCTAGATGATGAAAAGTACAATCCGAGGTTGATTACGAACACTTTTGTGCACCCCCTTCCGTAGAGCAAAATCCTGAAGGTCGGGGTCGCGCAAGGGTCGACATGGGTCGAGGTGGACTATCATGCGAAACCACTTTTTTCGGTCCCTACGGTGCCCCTAGATGATGAAAAGTACAATCCGAGGTTGATTACGAACACTTTTGTGCACCCCCTTCCGTAGAGCAAAATCCTGAAGGTCGGGGTTGCGCACAAGTAGACCCCCTTCCGTAGAGCAAAATCCTGAAGGTCGGGGTCGCGCAAGGGTCGACATGGGTCGAGGTGGACTATCATGCGAAACCACTTTTTTCGGTCCCTACGGTGCCCCTAGATGATGAAAAGTACAATCCGAGGTTGATTACGAACACTTTTGTGCACCCCCTTCCGTAGAGCAAAATCCTGAAGGTCGGGGTTGCGCACAAGTCGACCCCCTTCCGTAGAGCAAAATCCTGAAGGTCGGGGTCGCGCAAGGGTCGACATGGGTCGAGGTGGACTATCATGCGAAACCACTTTTTTCGGTCCCTACGGTGCCCCTAGATGATGAAAAGTACAATCCGAGGTTGATTACGAACACTTTTGTGCACCCCCTTCCGTAGAGCAAAATCCTGAAGGTCGGGGTTGCGCACAAGTAGACCCCCTTCCGTAGAGCAAAATCCTGAAGGTCGGGGTCGCGCAAGGGTCGACATGGGTCGAGGTGGACTATCATGCGAAACCACTTTTTTCGGTCCCTACGGTGCCCCTAGATGATGAAAAGTACAATCCGAGGTTGATTACGAACACTTTTGTGCACCCCCTTCCGTAGAGCAAAATCCTGAAGGTCGGGGTCGCGCAAGGGTCGACATGGGTCGAGGTGGACTATCATGCGAAACCACTTTTTTCGGTCCCTACGGTGCCCCTAGATGATGAAAAGTACAATCCGAGGTTGATTACGAACACTTTTGTGCACCCCCAAAAATGGCCAAAATCCTGAAGGTCGGGTTCTCAGGGCGGTCGAGGCCCTCTGACGTGCACGAAAAACCGGTACCCACGCCGAGCTTCAGAATTTGGTCTCCAGAGACTAAGTCCCAACCGAAACTGGCAACCCACAAAAGTGTACCAAGGAGTGGACGGATCGAGTTACAGTGTTGGAGAGTATTGACGAGCATGGTTATACGCAACTTTTTGCTAAAGGTGTCCAAGACCGTCAGACCCTTACTTACGGAGATATAAGACACGTGCGTGGTTGCTCGTGCCGAGCTTCAGAAATGTTGCTCCAGAGACTAAGTCCCAGAAAACCTTCCGACCCCAAAAACTCCCAGAAGGAGTCGTCGGATCGTTTCGCGATGTTCTAGTGAAATGTTCAGCTCGACGAAATGCAACTTTTACCTAAAGGGGTCCAAGACCGTCAGACGCTTAGGTACGGAGATACGGGCATGGGTCGGTTTTCCCCATACAAAATACCCCATGGAAAACTGCAAAACCCCAAAACAGGTCGAAGGAGTGGTCGGATCGTTTCGTGATGTTCTAGTGAAATGTTCCATTCGATAGCGCGCAACTTTTTGCTAAAGGTGTCCAAGACCGTCAGACCCTTACTTACGGAGATATAAGACACGTGCGTGGTTGCTCGTGCCGAGCTTCAGAAATGTTGCTCCAGAGACTAAGTCCCAGAAAACCTTCCGACCCCAAAAACTCCCAGAAGGAGTCGTCGGATCGTTTCGCGATGTTCTAGTGAAATGTTCAGCTCGACGAAATGCAACTTTTACCTAAAGGGGTCCAAGACCGTCAGACGCTTAGGTACGGAGATACGGGCATGGGTCGGTTTTCCCCATACAAAATACCCCATGGAAAACTGCAAAACCCCAAAACAGGTCGAAGGAGTGGTCGGATCGTTTCGTGATGTTCTAGTGAAATGTTCCATTCAATAGCGCGCAACTTTTTGCTAAAGGTGTCCAAGACCGTCAGACCCTTACTTACGGAGATATAAGACACGTGCGTGGTTGCTCGTGCCGAGCTTCAGAAATGTTGCTCCAGAGACTAAGTCCCAGAAAACCTTCGGACCCCAAAAACTCCCAGAAGGAGTCGTCGGATCGTTTCGCGATGTTCTAGTGAAATGTTCAGCTCGACGAAATGCAACTTTTACCTAAAGGGGTTCAAGACCGTCAGTCGCTTAGGTACGGAGATACGGGCATGGGTCGGTTTTCCCCATACAAAATACCCCATGGAAAACTGCAAAACCCCAAAACAGGTCGAAGGAGTGGTCGGATCGTTTCGTGGTGTTCTAGTGAAATGTTCCATTCGATAGGGCGCAACTTTTTGCTAAAGGTGTCCAAGACCGTCAGACACTTACTTACGGAGATATAAGACACGTGCGTGGTTGCTCGTGCCGAGCTTCAGAAATGTTGCTCCAGAGACTAAGTCCCAGAAAACCTTCGGACCCCAAAAACTCCCAGAAGGAGTCGTCGGATCGTTTCGCGATGTTCTAGTGAAATGTTCAGCTCGACGGAATGCAACTTTTACCTAAAGGGGTCCAAGACCGTCAGACGCTTAGGTACGGAGATACGGGCATGGGTCGGTTTTCCCCATACAAAATACCCCATGGAAAACTGCAAAACCCCAAAACAGGTCGAAGGAGTGGTCGGATCGTTTCGTGGTGTTCTAGTGAAATGTTCCATTCGATAGGGCGCAACTTTTTGCTAAAGGTGTCCAAGACCGTCAGACCCTTACTTACGGAGATATAAGACACGTGCGTGGTTGCCCGTGCCGAGCTTCAGAAATGTTGCTCCAGAGACAAAGTCCCAGAAAACCTTCGGACCCCAAAAACTCCCAGAAGGAGTCGTCGGATCGTTTCGCGATGTTCTAGTGAAATGTTCAGCTCGACGGAATGCAACTTTTACCTAAAGGGGTCCTAGACCGTCAGACGCTTGGGTACGGAGATACGGGCATGGGTCGGTTTTCCCCATACAAAATACCCCATGGAAAACTGCAAAACCCCAAAACAGGTCGAAGGAGTGGTCGGATCGTTTCGTGGTGTTCTAGTGAAATGTTCCATTCGATAAGGCGCAACTTTTTGCTAAAGGTGTCCAAGACCGTCAGACCCTTACTTACGGAGATATAAGACACGTGCGTGGTTGCTCGTGCCGAGCTTCAGAATTGTTGCTCCAGAGACTAAGTCCCAGAAAACCTTCCGACCCCAAAAACTCCCAAAAGGAGTGGTCGGATCGTTTCGCGATGTTCTAGTGAAATGTTCAGCTCGACGGAATGCAACTTTTACCTAAAGGGGTCCAAGACCGTCAGACGCTTAGGTACGGAGATACGGGCATGGGTCGGTTTTCCCCATACAAAATACCCCATGGAAAACTGCAAAACCCCAAAACAGGTCGAAGGAGTGGTCGGATCGTTTCGTGGTGTTCTAGTGAAATGTTCCATTCGATGGGGCGCAACTTTTTGCTAAAGGTGTCCAAGACCGTCAGACCCTTACTTACGGAGATATAAGACACGTGCGTGGTTGCCCGTGCCGAGCTTCAGAAATTTTGCTCCAGAGACTAAGTCCCAGAAAACCTTCGGACCCCAAAAACTCCCAGAAGGAGTCGTCGGATCGTTTCGCGATGTTCTAGTGAAATGTTCAGCTCGACGGAATGCAACTTTTACCTAAAGGGGTCCAAGACCGTCAGACGCTTAGGTACGGAGATACGGGCATGGGTCGGTTTTCCCCATACAAAATACCCCATGGAAAACTGCAAAACCCCAAAACAGGTCGAAGGAGTGGTCGGATCGTTTCGTGGTGTTCTAGTGAAATGTTCCATTCGATAGGGCGCAACTTTTTGCTAAAGGTGTCCAAGACCGTCAGACCCTTACTTACGGAGATATAAGACACGTGCGTGGTTGCCCGTGCCGAGCTTCAGAAATGTTGCTCCAGAGACTAAGTCCCAGAAAACCTTCGGACCCCAAAAACTCCCAGAAGGAGTCGTCGGATCGTTTCGTGGTGTTCTAGTGAAATGTTCCATTCGATAGGGCGCAACTTTTTGCTAAAGGTGTCCAAGACCGTCAGACACTTACTTACGGAGATATAAGACACGTGCGTGGTTGTTCGTGCCGAGCTTCAGAAATGTTGCTCCAGAGACTAAGTCCCAGAAAACCTTCCGACCCCAAAAACTCCCAGAAGGAGGCGTCGGATCGTTTCGCGATGTTCTAGCGAAATGTTCAGCTCGACGGAATGCAACTTTTACCTAAAGGGGTCCAAGACCGTCAGACGCTTAGGTACGGAGATACGGGCATGGGTCGGTTTTCCCCATACAAAATACCCCATGGAAAACTGCAAAACCCCAAAACAGGTCGAAGGAGTGGTCGGATCGTTTCGTGGTGTTCTAGTGAAATGTTCCATTCGATAGGGCGCAACTTTTTGCTAAAGGTGTCCAAGACCGTCAGACCCTTACTTACGGAGATATAAGACACGTGCGTGGTTGCTCGTGCCGAGCTTCAGAATTGTTGCTCCAGAGACTAAGTCCCAGAAAACCTTCCGACCCCAAAAACTCCCAGAAGGAGTCGTCGGATCGTTTCGCGATGTTCTAGTGAAATGTTCAGCTCGACGAAATGCAACTTTTACCTTAAGGGGTCCAAGACCGTCAGACGCTTAGGTACGGAGATACGGGCATGGGTCGGTTTTCCCCATACAAAATACCCCATGGAAAACTGCAAAACCCCAAAACAGGTCGAAGGAGTGGTCGGATCGTTTCGTGGTGTTCTAGTGAAATGTTCCATTCGATAGGGCGCAACTTTTTGCTAAAGGTGTCCAAGACCGTCAGACCCTTACTTACGGAGATATAAGACACGTGCGTGGTTGCTCGTGCCGAGCTTCAGAAATGTTGCTCCAGAGACTAAGTCCCAGAAAACCTTCCGACCCCAAAAACTCCCAGAGGGAGTCGTCGGATCGTTTCGCGATGTTCTAGTGAAATGTTCAGCTCGACGAAATGCAACTTTTACCTAAAGGGGTCCAAGACCGTCAGACGCTTAGGTACGGAGATACGGGCATGGGTCGGTTTTCCCCATACAAAATACCCCATGGAAAACTGCAAAACCCCAAAACAGGTCGAAGGAGTGGTCGGATCGTTTCGTGGTGTTCTACTGACTTTTTAGGCTTAACGAGACACAACTTTCCGCAGAAGGGTGCAAAACTGTCAGACTCATAGTTTCGGAGATACAAGCATGGGTCATGTTTGCTCGTGCCGAGCTTCAGAATTTTCCATGGCCAAAAAGCCCTAGAATTTGACATTTCACTATTATAGGGAGGTATGGTTGTACTGAGTCGTCATAGAAAGTTTAGCCTCCTCATGTAAACTGACGATTCGATATCAGGGAGGTCGGGAGTTGTCGAAAAGAGACCCTAGGACCTAATACTAGACCCATGTAGTGGCAAGGTGTTTCGGCCCGTGGGTGACGGTTGTATGAAATTTGGGTGACGGCAACTACGACTGGTTCTGGTACCGGGAAGGTGTGTCCTGGTGTCCGGAGGCGTTTTAACGGTAGCTGGGGGGTCGGAACGGTGACCTAGGGTGGTTTTGGGTGAAATCAACTACCTCCACCGATGGTCAACCAGAGGCTAGTGGTACATGGAAAACACCCTGGGAAGGTGTCCCAGGGCTCGGAGTAGTAGTAACAAGGGATGCCGCTGTCTCTAGGTCGCGGAACCACTGTGCTTGCCTGCAACACAGTCCTAGGGAGAGCGGCCGAAAGGTTCCGCACGGTGACTTGCACCCACCGGGAAAGGGGTCAAGTAGCAAAGAGGTGTCCAACCAAGGGTTAGTGGTACATGGAAAACACCCTGGGAAGGTGTCCCAGGGCTCGGAGTAGTAGTAACAAGGGATGCCGCTGTCTCTAGGTCGCGGAACCACTGTGCTTGCCTGCAACACAGTCCTAGGGAGAGCGGCCGAAAGGTTCCGCACGGTGACTTGCACCCACCGAGAATGGGGTCAAGTAGCAAAGAGGTGTCCAACCAAGGGTTAGTGGTACATGGAAAACACCCTGGGAAGGTGTCCCAGGGCTCGGAGTAGAGGGACTTGCACCCACCGGGAAAGGGGTCAAGTAGCCAAGAGGTGTCAGAACTCGTAGATCTTGAGGAGACGGTGCTTAGCACCGGCACGTTGTTACTTCTTGAGTGTTGTACGGCCATCCAACCTGGGTGGGAAGTACCGCGGTACCGGGTATACCCCGATCTCGCATCAAACGGTGAAACGAACAATACTAGTTGAGCTCGGCGTAATGTAGAGATGAGCGATGAACCAAACACGGAGAGTGCATAGGACCCGGAACGGTTAAAGGTTCCGCCGGTTCATGAGGAGGCGAAGCTAAGATGAGTCGGGAACAAACAAGGGGCCCGCCAGAGTGTCAGCTGGCGCGCTTCCGAGAGCTCCGCACGAGGTGCACGTGTGGAGCCGGCTGCCTGCGTCCAAGGAGAGAAGGGCGCAAGCAGCTAGGAGGCGGATCGGATCATGCCATCGAGAGTGCGAG
>NW_026525474.1:60000-67500 GCF_943737925.1 Anopheles nili | reverse complement strand
TGCACCCCCTTCCGTAGAGCAAAATCCTGAAGGTCGGGGTTGCGCACAAGTCGACATGGGTCGAGGTGGACTATCATGCGAAACCACTTTTTTCGGTCCCTACGGTGCCCCTAGATGATGAAAAGTACAATCCGAGGTTGATTACGAACACTTTTGTGCACCCCCTTCCGTAGAGCAAAATCCTGAAGGTCGGGGTTGCGCACAAGTAGACCCCCTTCCGTAGAGCAAAATCCTGAAGGTCGGGGTCGCGCAAGGGTCGACATGGGTCGAGGTGGACTATCATGCGAAACCACTTTTTTCGGTCCCTACGGTGCCCCTAGATGATGAAAAGTACAATCCGAGGTTGATTACGAACACTTTTGTGCACCCCCTTCCGTAGAGCAAAATCCTGAAGGTCGGGGTCGCGCAAGGGTCGACATGGGTCGAGGTGGACTATCATGCGAAACCACTTTTTTCGGTCCCTACGGTGCCCCTAGATGATGAAAAGTACAATCCGAGGTTGATTACGAACACTTTTGTGCACCCCCTTCCGTAGAGCAAAATCCTGAAGGTCGGGGTTGCGCACAAGTAGACCCCCTTCCGTAGAGCAAAATCCTGAAGGTCGGGGTCGCGCAAGGGTCGACATGGGTCGAGGTGGACTATCATGCGAAACCACTTTTTTCGGTCCCTACGGTGCCCCTAGATGATGAAAAGTACAATCCGAGGTTGATTACGAACACTTTTGTGCACCCCCTTCCGTAGAGCAAAATCCTGAAGGTCGGGGTTGCGCACAAGTAGACCCCCTTCCGTAGAGCAAAATCCTGAAGGTCGGGGTCGCGCAAGGGTCGACATGGGTCGAGGTGGACTATCATGCGAAACCACTTTTTTCGGTCCCTACGGTGCCCCTAGATGATGAAAAGTACAATCCGAGGTTGATTACGAACACTTTTGTGCACCCCCTTCCGTAGAGCAAAATCCTGAAGGTCGGGGTCGCGCAAGGGTCGACATGGGTCGAGGTGGACTATCATGCGAAACCACTTTTTTCGGTCCCTACGGTGCCCCTAGATGATGAAAAGTACAATCCGAGGTTGATTACGAACACTTTTGTGCACCCCCTTCCGTAGAGCAAAATCCTGAAGGTCGGGGTCGCGCAAGGGTCGACATGGGTCGAGGTGGACTATCATGCGAAACCACTTTTTTCGGTCCCTACGGTGCCCCTAGATGATGAAAAGTACAATCCGAGGTTGATTACGAACACTTTTGTGCACCCCCTTCCGTAGAGCAAAATCCTGAAGGTCGGGGTCGCGCAAGGGTCGACATGGGTCGAGGTGGACTATCATGCGAAACCACTTTTTTCGGTCCCTACGGTGCCCCTAGATGATGAAAAGTACAATCCGAGGTTGATTACGAACACTTTTGTGCACCCCCTTCCGTAGAGCAAAATCCTGAAGGTCGGGGTTGCGCACAAGTAGACCCCCTTCCGTAGAGCAAAATCCTGAAGGTCGGGGTCGCGCAAGGGTCGACATGGGTCGAGGTGGACTATCATGCGAAACCACTTTTTTCGGTCCCTACGGTGCCCCTAGATGATGAAAAGTACAATCCGAGGTTGATTACGAACACTTTTGTGCACCCCCTTCCGTAGAGCAAAATCCTGAAGGTCGGGGTTGCGCACAAGTAGACCCCCTTCCGTAGAGCAAAATCCTGAAGGTCGGGGTCGCGCAAGGGTCGACATGGGTCGAGGTGGACTATCATGCGAAACCACTTTTTTCGGTCCCTACGGTGCCCCTAGATGATGAAAAGTACAATCCGAGGTTGATTACGAACACTTTTGTGCACCCCCTTCCGTAGAGCAAAATCCTGAAGGTCGGGGTTGCGCACAAGTAGACCCCCTTCCGTAGAGCAAAATCCTGAAGGTCGGGGTCGCGCAAGGGTCGACATGGGTCGAGGTGGACTATCATGCGAAACCACTTTTTTCGGTCCCTACGGTGCCCCTAGATGATGAAAAGTACAATCCGAGGTTGATTACGAACACTTTTGTGCACCCCCTTCCGTAGAGCAAAATCCTGAAGGTCGGGGTTGCGCACAAGTAGACCCCCTTCCGTAGAGCAAAATCCTGAAGGTCGGGGTCGCGCAAGGGTCGACATGGGTCGAGGTGGACTATCATGCGAAACCACTTTTTTCGGTCCCTACGGTGCCCCTAGATGATGAAAAGTACAATCCGAGGTTGATTACGAACACTTTTGTGCACCCCCTTCCGTAGAGCAAAATCCTGAAGGTCGGGGTTGCGCACAAGTAGACCCCCTTCCGTAGAGCAAAATCCTGAAGGTCGGGGTCGCGCAAGGGTCGACATGGGTCGAGGTGGACTATCATGCGAAACCACTTTTTTCGGTCCCTACGGTGCCCCTAGATGATGAAAAGTACAATCCGAGGTTGATTACGAACACTTTTGTGCACCCCCTTCCGTAGAGCAAAATCCTGAAGGTCGGGGTTGCGCACAAGTAGACCCCCTTCCGTAGAGCAAAATCCTGAAGGTCGGGGTCGCGCAAGGGTCGACATGGGTCGAGGTGGACTATCATGCGAAACCACTTTTTTCGGTCCCTACGGTGCCCCTAGATGATGAAAAGTACAATCCGAGGTTGATTACGAACACTTTTGTGCACCCCCTTCCGTAGAGCAAAATCCTGAAGGTCGGGGTTGCGCACAAGTAGACCCCCTTCCGTAGAGCAAAATCCTGAAGGTCGGGGTCGCGCAAGGGTCGACATGGGTCGAGGTGGACTATCATGCGAAACCACTTTTTTCGGTCCCTACGGTGCCCCTAGATGATGAAAAGTACAATCCGAGGTTGATTACGAACACTTTTGTGCACCCCCTTCCGTAGAGCAAAATCCTGAAGGTCGGGGTTGCGCACAAGTCGACCCCCTTCCGTAGAGCAAAATCCTGAAGGTCGGGGTCGCGCAAGGGTCGACATGGGTCGAGGTGGACTATCATGCGAAACCACTTTTTTCGGTCCCTACGGTGCCCCTAGATGATGAAAAGTACAATCCGAGGTTGATTACGAACACTTTTGTGCACCCCCTTCCGTAGAGCAAAATCCTGAAGGTCGGGGTTGCGCACAAGTAGACCCCCTTCCGTAGAGCAAAATCCTGAAGGTCGGGGTCGCGCAAGGGTCGACATGGGTCGAGGTGGACTATCATGCGAAACCACTTTTTTCGGTCCCTACGGTGCCCCTAGATGATGAAAAGTACAATCCGAGGTTGATTACGAACACTTTTGTGCACCCCCTTCCGTAGAGCAAAATCCTGAAGGTCGGGGTTGCGCACAAGTAGACCCCCTTCCGTAGAGCAAAATCCTGAAGGTCGGGGTTGCGCACAAGTAGACCCCCTTCCGTAGAGCAAAATCCTGAAGGTCGGGGTCGCGCAAGGGTCGACATGGGTCGAGGTGGACTATCATGCGAAACCACTTTTTTCGGTCCCTACGGTGCCCCTAGATGATGAAAAGTACAATCCGAGGTTGATTACGAACACTTTTGTGCACCCCCAAAAATGGCCAAAATCCTGAAGGTCGGGTTCTCGGGGCGGTCGAGGCCCTCTGACGTGCACGAAAAACCGGTACCCACGCCGAGCTTCAGAATTTGGTCTCCAGAGACAAAGTCCCAACCGAAACTGGCACCCCACAAATGTATCCCAAGGAGTGGTCGGATCGAGTTACAGTGTTCGAGAGTATTGACGAGGATGGTTATACGCAACTTTTTGCTAAAGGTGTCCAAGACCGTCAGACACTTACTTACGGAGATATAAGACACGTGCGTGGTCGCCCGTGCCGAGCTTCAGAAATGTTGCTCCAGAGACTAAGTCCCAGAAAACCTTCCGACCCCAAAAACTCCCAGAAGGAGTCGTCAGATCGTTTCGCGATGTTCTAGTGAAATGTTCAGCTCGACGGAATGCAACTTTTACTTAAAGGGGTCCAAGACCGTCAGACGCTTAGGTACGGAGATACGGGCATGGGTCGGTTTTCCCCATACAAAATACCCCATGGAAAACTGCAAAACCCCAAAACAGGTCGAAGGAGTGGTCGGATCGTTTCGTGGTGTTCTAGTGAAATGTTCCATTCGATAAGACGCAACTTTTTGCTAAAGGTGTCCAAGACCGTCAGACCCTTACTTACGGAGATATAAGACACGTGCGTGGTTGCTCGTGCCGAGCTTCAGAAATGTTGCTCCAGAGACTAAGTCCCAGAAAACCTTCCGACCCCAAAAACTCCCAGAAGGAGTCGTCGGAACGTTTCGCGATGTTCTAGTGAAATGTTCAGCTCGACGGAATGCAACTTTTACCTAAAGGGGTCCAAGACCGTCAGACGCTTAGGTACGGAGATACGGGCATGGGTTGGTTTTCCCCATACAAAATACCCCATGGAAAACTGCAAAACCCAAAAACAGGTCGAAGGAGTGGTCGGATCGTTTCGTGGTGTTCTAGTGAAATGTTCCATTCGATAGGGCGCAACTTTTTGCTAAAGGCGTCCAAGACCGTCAGACACTTACTTACGGAGATATAAGACACGTGCGTGGTTGCTCGTGCCGAGCTTCAGAAATGTTGCTCCAGAGACTAAGTCCCAGAAAACCTTCCGACCCCAAAAACTCCCAGAAGGAGGCGTCGGATCGTTTCGCGATGTTCTAGTGAAATGTTCAGCTTGACGGTATGCAACTTTTACCTAAAGGGGTCCAAGACCGTCAGACGCTTAGGTACGGAGATACGGGCATGGGTCGGTTTTCCCCATACAAAATACCCCATGGAAAACTGCAAAACCCCAAAACAGGTCGAAGGAGTGGTCGGATCGTTTCGTGGTGTTCTAGTGAAATGTTCCATTCGATAGAGCGCAACTTTTTGCTAAAGGTGTCCAAAACCGTCAGACCCTTACTTACGGAGATATAAGACACGTGCGTGGTTGCTCGTGCCGAGCTTCAGAAATGTTGCTCCAGAGACTAAGTCCCAGAAAACCTTCGGACCCCAAAAACTCCCAGAAGGAGTCGTCGGATCGTTTCGCGATGTTCTAGTGAAATGTTCAGCTCGACGGAATGCAACTTTTACCTAAAGGGGTCCAAGACCGTCAGACGCTTAGGTACGGAGATACGGGCATGGGTCGGTTTTCCCCATACAAAATACCCCATGGAAAACTGCAAAACCCCAAAACAGGTCGAAGGAGTGGTCGGATCGTTTCGTGGTGTTCTAGTGAAATGTTCCATTCGATAGGGCGCAACTTTTTGCTAAAGGTGTCCAAGACCGTCAGACCCTTACTTACGGAGATATAAGACACGTGCGTGGTTGCCCGTGCCGAGCTTCAGAAATGTTGCTCCAGAGACTAAGTCCCAGAAAACCTTCCGACCCCAAAAACTCCCAGAAGGAGTCGTCGGATCGTTTCGCGATGTTCTAGTGAAATGTTCAGCTCGACGGAATGCAACTTTTACCTCAAGGGGTCCAAGACCGTCAGACGCTTAGGTACGGAGATACGGGCATGGGTCGGTTTTCCCCATACAAAATACCCCATGGAAAACTGCAAAACCCCAAAACAGGTCGAAGGAGTGGTCGGATCGTTTCGTGATGTTCTAGTGAAATGTTCCATTCGATAGGGCGCAACTTTTTGCTAAAGGTGTCCAAGACCGTCAGACCCTTACTTACGGAGATATAAGACACGTGCGTGGTTGCTCGTGCCGAGCTTCAGAAATGTTGCTCCAGAGACTAAGTCCCAGAAAACCTTCGGACCCCAAAAACTCCCAGAAGGAGTCGTCGGATCGTTTCGCGATGTTCTAGTGAAATGTTCAGCTCGACGGAATGCAACTTTTACCTAAAGGGGTCCAAGACCGTCAGACGCTTAGGTACGGAGATACGGGCATGGGTCGGTTTTCCCCATACAAAATACCCCATGGAAAACTGCAAAACCCCAAAACAGGTCGAAGGAGTGGTCGGATCGTTTCGTGGTGTTCTAGTGAAATGTTCCATTCGATAGGGCGCAACTTTTTGCTAAAGGTGTCCAAGACCGTCAGACCCTTACTTACGGAGATATAAGACACGTGCGTGGTTGCTCGTGCCGAGCTTCAGAAATATTGCTCCAGAGACTAAGTCCCAGAAGACCTTCCGACCCCAAAAACTCCCAGAAGGAGTCGTCGGATCGTTTCGCGATGTTCTAGTGAAATGTTCAGCTCGACGGAATGCAACTTTTACCTAAAGGGGTCCAAGACCGTCAGACGCTTAGGTACGGAGATACGGGCATGGGTCGGTTTTCCCCATACAAAATACCCCATGGAAAACTGCAAAACCCAAAAACAGGTCGAAGGAGTGGTCGGATCGTTTCGTGGTGTTCTAGTGAAATGTTCCATTCGATAGAGCGCAACTTTTTGCTAAAGGTGTCCAAGACCGTCAGACCCTTACTTACGGAGATATAAGACACGTGCGTGGTTGCTCGTGCCGAGCTTCAGAAATGTTGCTCCAGAGACTAAGTCCCAGAAAACCTTCCGACCCCAAAAACTCCCAGAAGGAGGCGTCGGATCGTTTCGCGATGTTCTAGCGAAATGTTCAGCTCGACGGAATGCAACTTTTACCTAAAGGGGTCCAAGACCGTCAGACGCTTAGGTACGGAGATACGGGCATGGGTCGGTTTTCCCCATACAAAATACCCCATGGAAATCTGCAAAACCCAAAAACAGGTCGAAGGAGTGGTCGGATCGTTTCGTGGTGTTCTAGTGAAATGTTCCATTCGATAGGGCGCAACTTTTTGCTAAAGGCGTCCAAGACCGTCAGACCCTTACTTACGGAGATATAAGACACGTGCGTGGTTGCTCGTGCCGAGCTTCAGAAATATTGCTCCAGAGACTAAGTCCCAGAAAACCTTCGGACCCCAAAAGCTCCCAGAAGGAGTCGTCGGATCGTTTCGCGATGTTCTAGTGAAATGTTCAGCTCGACGGAATGCAACTTTTACCTAAAGGGGTCCAAGACCGTCAGACGCTTAGGTACGGAGATACGGGCATGGGTCGGTTTTCCCCATACAAAATACCCCATGGAAAACTGCAAAACCCAAAAACAGGTCGAAGGAGTGGTCGGATCGTTTCGTGGTGTTCTAGTGAAATGTTCCATTCGATAGGGCGCAACTTTTTGCTAAAGGCGTCCAAGACCGTCAGACCCTTACTTACGGAGATATAAGACACGTGCGTGGTTGCTCGTGCCGAGCTTCAGAAATGTTGCTCCAGAGACTAAGTCCCAGAAAACCTTCGGACCCCAAAAACTCCCAGAAGGAGTCGTCGGATCGTTTCGCGATGTTCTAGTGAAATGTTCAGCTCGACGGAATGCAACTTTTACCTAAAGGGGTCCAAGACCGTCAGACGCTTAGGTACGGAGATACGGGCATGGGTCGGTTTTCCCCATACAAAATACCCCATGGAAAACTGCAAAACCCCAAAACAGGTCGAAGGAGTGGTCGGATCGTTTCGTGGTGTTCTAGTGAAATGTTCCATTCGATAGGGCGCAACTTTTT
>NW_026525474.1:0-50000 GCF_943737925.1 Anopheles nili | reverse complement strand
AGTTAGCCACGGTGGTGTTCTAACATCGGTACTTGGGACGCAAAAGCGTCGGACGCATGGTTTCGAGGCAATGTGCGAAAAACGGGCCAAAATGGTGCACGAACAAAGGGGCACGCGCTATATCTGGCAGAAGGAGAACTCTGCGAGGTGTTGTGTGTATGGACGAAAAGTAGGCATTACGGAGTTGAGCAAACGCGCCGAAGACCGCAACTCGATATCTCCAACCGGCTGGTCGGTAGAGCGATTCCCAACACCCCATAGACACCGCAATGGGTGAAAATCGGCTAAGTCCCAGAAATGGGTTTTCACCCAAAAACAGGGTGATGGAGACATTGCACGGAGTTGGCGTATATGGACGAAAGTTAGCCACGGTGGTGTTCTAACATCACTACTTGGGACGCAAAAGCGTCGAACGCATGGTTTCGAGGCAATGTGCGAAAAACGGGCAAAATGGTGCACGAACAAAGGGGCACGCGCTATATCTGGCAGAAGGAGAGCTCTGCGAGGTGTTGTGTGTATGGACGAAAAGTAGGCATTACAGAGTTGAGCAAACGCGCCAAAGACCGGGAATCGATATCTCCAACCGGCTGGTCGGTAGAGCGATTCCCAACACCCCATAGACACCGCAATGGGTGAAAATCGGCTAAGTCCCAGAAATGGGTTTTCACCCAAAAACAGGGTGATGGAGACATTGCACGGAGTTGGCGTATATGGACGAAAGTTAGCCACGGTGGTGTTCTAACATCACTACTTGGGACGCAAAAGCGTCGAACGCATGGTTTCGAGGCAATGTGCGAAAAACGGGCAAAATGGTGCACGAACAAAGGGGCACGCGCTATATCTGGCAGAAGGAGAACTCTGCGAGGTGTTGTGTGTTTGGACGAAAAGTAGGCATTACGAAGTTGAGCAAACGCGCCGAAGACCGGAAATCGATATCTCCAACCGGCTGGTCGGTAGAGCGATTCCCAACACCCCATAGAAACCGCAAAGGGTGAAAATCGGCTAAGTCCCAATATGTACCTTCAGAGGGGCATATCTCGAAAACTACTCGTCAGATCGGGGCCAAATTCACAGACAAGACACATGTCGAGGAGTTGTTTCGGATGAGCGATAGTGGTTTTTGGGTGAAAATGTACCCCTAAACCTTGTACAGAGAGGACCCCTTCCGTAGAGCAAAATCCTGAAGGTCGGGGTCGCGCAAGGGTCGACATGGGTCGAGGTGGACTATCATGCGAAACCACTTTTTTCGGTCCCTACGGTGCCCCTAGATGATGAAAAGTACAATCCGAGGTTGATTACGAACACTTTTGTGCACCCCCTTCCGTAGAGCAAAATCCTGAAGGTCGGGGTCGCGCAAGGGTCGACATGGGTCGAGGTGGACTATCATGCGAAACCACTTTTTTCGGTCCCTACGGTGCCCCTAGATGATGAAAAGTACAATCCGAGGTTGATTACGAACACTTTTGTGCACCCCCTTCCGTAGAGCAAAATCCTGAAGGTCGGGGTTGCGCACAAGTAGACCCCCTTCCGTAGAGCAAAATCCTGAAGGTCGGGGTCGCGCAAGGGTCGACATGGGTCGAGGTGGACTATCATGCGAAACCACTTTTTTCGGTCCCTACGGTGCCCCTAGATGATGAAAAGTACAATCCGAGGTTGATTACGAACACTTTTGTGCACCCCCTTCCGTAGAGCAAAATCCTGAAGGTCGGGGTCGCGCAAGGGTCGACATGGGTCGAGGTGGACTATCATGCGAAACCACTTTTTTCGGTCCCTACGGTGCCCCTAGATGATGAAAAGTACAATCCGAGGTTGATTACGAACACTTTTGTGCACCCCCTTCCGTAGAGCAAAATCCTGAAGGTCGGGGTCGCGCAAGGGTCGACATGGGTCGAGGTGGACTATCATGCGAAACCACTTTTTTCGGTCCCTACGGTGCCCCTAGATGATGAAAAGTACAATCCGAGGTTGATTACGAACACTTTTGTGCACCCCCTTCCGTAGAGCAAAATCCTGAAGGTCGGGGTTGCGCACAAGTAGACCCCCTTCCGTAGAGCAAAATCCTGAAGGTCGGGGTCGCGCAAGGGTCGACATGGGTCGAGGTGGACTATCATGCGAAACCACTTTTTTCGGTCCCTACGGTGCCCCTAGATGATGAAAAGTACAATCCGAGGTTGATTACGAACACTTTTGTGCACCCCCTTCCGTAGAGCAAAATCCTGAAGGTCGGGGTTGCGCACAAGTCGACCCCCTTCCGTAGAGCAAAATCCTGAAGGTCGGGGTCGCGCAAGGGTCGACATGGGTCGAGGTGGACTATCATGCGAAACCACTTTTTTCGGTCCCTACGGTGCCCCTAGATGATGAAAAGTACAATCCGAGGTTGATTACGAACACTTTTGTGCACCCCCAAAAATGGCCAAAATCCTGAAGGTCGGGTTCTCGGGGCGGTCGAGGCCCTCTGACGTGCACGAAAAACCGGTACCCACGCCGAGCTTCAGAATTTGGTCTCCAGAGACTAAGTCCCAACCGAAACTGGCAACCCACAAAAGTGTACCAAGGAGTGGTCGGATCGAGTTACAGTGTTCGAGAGTATTGACGAGGATGGTTATACGCAACTTTTTGCTAAAGGTGTCCAAGACCGTCAGACCCTTACTTACGGAGATATAAGACACGTGCGTGGTTGCTCGTGCCGAGCATCAGAAATGTTGCTCCAGAGACTAAGTCCCAGAAAACCTTCCGACCCCAAAAACTCCCAGAAGGAGTGGTCGGATCGTTTCGCGATGTTCTAGTGAAATGTTCAGCTCGACGGAATTCAACTTTTACCTAAAGGGGTCCAAGACCGTCAGACGCTTAGGTACGGAGATACGGGCATGGGTCGGTTTTCCCCATACAAAATACCCCATGGAAAACTGCAAAACCCCAAAACAGGTCGAAGGAGTGGTCGGATCGTTTCGTGGTGTTCTAGTGAAATGTTCCATTCGATAAGACGCAACTTTTTGCTAAAGGTGTCCAAGACCGTCAGACCCTTACTTACGGAGATATAAGACACGTGCGTGGTTGCTCGTGCCGAGCTTCAGAAATGTTGCTCCAGAGACTAAGTCCCAGAAAACCTTCGGACCCCAAAAACTCCCAGAAGGAGTCGTCGGATCGTTTCGCGATGTTCTAGTGAAATGTTCAGCTCGACGAAATGCAACTTTTACCTAAAGGGGTCCAAGACCGTCAGACGCTTAGGTACGGAGATACGGGCATGGGTCGGTTTTCCCCATACAAAATACCCCATGGAAAACTGCAAAACCCCAAAACAGGTCGAAGGAGTGGTCGGATCGTTTCGTGGTGTTCTAGTGAAATGTTCCATTCGATAAGACGCAACTTTTTGCTAAAGGTGTCCAAGACCGTCAGACCCTTACTTACGGAGATATAAGACACGTGCGTGGTTGCTCGTGCCGAGCTTCAGAAATGTTGCTCCAGAGACTAAGTCCCAGAAAACCTTCCGACCCCAAAAACTCCCAGAAGGAGGCCTCGGATCGTTTTGCGATGTTCTAGTGAAATGTTCAGCTCGACGAAATGCAACTTTTACCTAAAGGGGTCCAAGACCGTCAGACGCTTAGGTACGGAGATACGGGCATGGGTCGGTTTTCCCCATACAAAATACCCCATGGAAAACTGCAAAACCCCAAAACAGGTCGAAGGAGTGGTCGGATCGTTTCGTGGTGTTCTAGTGAAATGTTCCATTCGATAGGGCGCAACTTTTTGCTAAAGGTGTCCAAGACCGTCAGACCCTTACTTACGGAGATATAAGACACGTGCGTGGTTGCTCGTGCCGAGCTTCAGAAATGTTGCTCCAGAGACTAAGTCCCAGAAAACCTTCCGACCCCAAAAACTCCCAGAAGGAGTCGTCGGATCGTTTCGCGATGTTCCAGTGAAATGTTCAGCTCGACGGAATGCAACTTTTACCTCAAGGGATCCAAGACCGTCAGACGCTTAGGTACGGAGATACGGGCATGGGTCGGTTTTCCCCATACAAAATACCCCATGGAAAACTGCAAAACCCCAAAACAGGTCGAAGGAGTGGTCGGATCGTTTCGTGGTGTTCTAGTGAAATGTTCCATTCGATAGGGCGCAACTTTTTGCTAAAGGTGTCCAAGACCGTCAGACCCTTACTTACGGAGATATAAGACACGTGCGTGGTTGCTCGTGTCGAGCTTCAGAAATGTTGCTCCAGAGACAAAGTCCCAGAAGACCTTCCGACCCCAAAAACTCCCAGAAGGAGTCGTCGGATCGTTTCGCGATGTTCTAGTAAAATGTTCAGCTCGACGGAATGCAACTTTTACCTAAAGGGGTCCAAGACCGTCAGACGCTTAG
The DNA here is from genome assembly GCF_943737925.1 of Anopheles nili. Lineage (NCBI taxonomy): Eukaryota > Metazoa > Arthropoda > Insecta > Diptera > Culicidae > Anopheles > Anopheles nili. The sequence continues at coordinate 45,641 of NW_026525474.1, read as the reverse complement.
GTACGGAGGTACGGGCATGGGTCGGTTTTCCCCATACAAAATACCCCATGGAAAACTGCAAAACCCCAAAACAGGTCGAAGGAGTGGTCGGATCGTTTCGTGGTGTTCTAGTGAAATGTTCCATTCGATAGGGCGCAACTTTTTGCTAAAGGTGTCCAAGACCGTCAGACCCTTACTTACGGAGATATAAGACACGTGCGTGGATGCTCGTGCCGAGCTTCAGAAATGTTGCTCCAGAGACTAAGTCCCAGAAAACCTTCCGACCGCAAAAACTCCCAGAAGGAGTCGTCGGATCGTTTCGCGATGTTCTAGTGAAATGTTCAGCTCGACGGAATGCAACTTTTACCTAAAGGGGTCCAAGACCGTCAGACGCTTAGGTACGGAGATACGGGCATGGGTCGGTTTTCCCCATACAAAATACCCCATGGAAAACTGCAAAACCCCAAAACAGGTCGAAGGAGTGGTCGGATCGTTTCGTGGTGTTCTAGTGAAATGTTCCATTCGATAGGGCGCAACTTTTTGCTAAAGGTGTCCAAGACCGTCAGACCCTTACTTACGGAGATATAAGACACGTGCGTGGTTGCTCGTGCCGAGCTTCAGAAATGTTGCTCCAGAGACTAAGTCCCAGAAAACCTTCCGACCCCAAAAACTCCCAGAAGGAGTCGTCGGATCGTTTCGCGATGTTCAAGTGAAATGTTCAGCTCGACGGAATGCAACTTTTACCTAAAGGGGTCCAAGACCGTCAGACGCTTAGGTACGGAGATACGGGCATGGGTCGGTTTTCCCCATACAAAATACCCCATGGAAAACTGCAAAACCCCAAAACAGGTCGAAGGAGTGGTCGGATCGTTTCGTGTTGTTCTAGTGAAATGTTCCATTCGATAGGGCGCAACTTTTTGCTAAAGGTGTCCAAGACCGTCAGACCCTTACTTACGGAGATATAAGACACGTGCGTGGTTGCTCGTGCCGAGCTTCAGAAATGTTGCTCCAGAGACTAAGTCCCAGAAAACCTTCCGACCCCAAAAACTCCCAGAAGGAGTCGTCGGATCGTTTCGCGATGTTCTAGTGAAATGTTCATCTCGACGGTATGCAACTTTTACCTCAAGGGGTCCAAGACCGTCAGACGCTTAGGTACGGAGATACGGGCATGGGTCGGTTTTCCCCATACAAAATACCCCATGGAAAACTGCAAAACCCCAAAACAGGTCGAAGGAGTGGTCGGATCGTTTCGTGGTGTTCTAGTGAAATGTTCCATTCGATAGGGCGCAACTTTTTGCTAAAGGTGTCCAAGACCGTCAGACCCTTACTTACGGAGATATAAGACACGTGCGTGGTTGCCCGTGCCGAGCTTCAGAAATGTTGCTCCAGAGACTAAGTTCCAGAAAACCTTCGGACCCCAAAAACTCCCAGAAGGAGTCGTCGGATCGTTTCGCGATGTTCTAGTGAAATGTTCAACTCGACGAAATGCAACTTTTACCTAAGGGGGTCCAAGACCGTCAGACGCTTAGGTACGGAGATACGGGCATGGGTCGGTTTTCCCCATACAAAATACCCCATGGAAAACTGCAAAACCCCAAAACAGGTCGAAGGAGTGGTCGGATCGTTTCGTGGTGTTCTAGTGAAATGTTCCATTCGATAGGGCGCAACTTTTTGCTAAAGGTGTCCAAGACCGTCAGACCCTTACTTACGGAGATATAAGACACGTGCGTGGTTGCTCGTGCCGAGCTTCAGAAATGTTGCTCCAGAGACTAAGTCCCAGAAAACCTTCGGACCCCAAAAACTCCCAGAAGGAGTCGTCGGATCGTTTCGCGATGTTCTAGCGAAATGTTCAGCTCGACGGAATGCAACTTTTACCTAAAGAGGTCCAAGACCGTCAGACGCTTAGGTACGGAGATAGGGGCATGGGTCGGTTTTCCCCATACAAAATACCCCATGGAAAACTGCAAAACCCCAAAACAGGTCGAAGGAGTGGTCGGATCGTTTCGTGGTGTTCTAGTGAAATGTTCCATTCGATAGGGCGCAACTTTTTGCTAAAGGTGTCCAAGACCGTCAGACCCTTACTTACGGAGATATAAGACACGTGCGTGGTTGCTCGTGCCGAGCTTCAGAAATGTTGCTCCAGAGACTAAGTCCCAGAAAACCTTCCGACCCCAAAAACTCCCAGAAGGAGGCGTCGGATCGTTTCGCGATGTTCTAGTGAAATGTTCAGCTCGACGGAATGCAACTTTTACCTTAAGGGGTCCAAGACCGTCAGACGCTTAGGTACGGAGATACGGGCATGGGTCGGTTTTCCCCATACAAAATACCCCATGGAAAACTGCAAAACCCCAAAACAGGTCGAAGGAGTGGTCGGATCGTTTCGTGGTGTTCTAGTGAAATGTTCCATTCGATAGGGCGCAACTTTTTGCTAAAGGTGTCCAAGACCGTCAGACACTTACTTACGGAGATATAAGACACGTGCGTGGTTGCTCGTGCCGAGCTTCAGAAATGTTGCTCCAGAGACTAAGTCCCAGAAAACCTTCCGACCCCAAAAACTCCCAGAAGGAGGCGTCGGATCGTTTCGCGATGTTCTAGTGAAATGTTCAGCTCGACGGAATGCAACTTTTACCTAAAGGGGTCCAAGACCGTCAGACGCTTAGGTACGGAGATACGGGCATGGGTCGGTTTTCCCCATACAAAATACCCCATGGAAAACTGCAAAACCCCAAAACAGGTCGAAGGAGTGGTCGGATCGTTTCGTGGTGTTCTAGTGAAATGTTCCATTCGATAGGGCGCAACTTTTTGCTAAAGGTGTCCAAGACCGTCAGACCCTTACTTACGGAGATATAAGACACGTGCATGGTTGCTCGTGCCGAGCTTCAGAAATGTTGCTCCAGAGACTAAGTCCCAGAAAACCTTCCGACCCCAAAAACTCCCAGAAGGAGTCGTCGGATCGTTTCGCGATGTTCTAGTGAAATGTTCAGCTCGACGGAATGCAACTTTTACCTAAAGGGGTCCAAGACCGTCAGACGCTTAGGTACGGAGATACGGGCATGGGTCGGTTTTCCCCATACAAAATACCCCATGGAAAACTGCAAAACCCCAAAACAGGTCGAAGGAGTGGTCGGATCGTTTCGTGGTGTTCTAGTGAAATGTTCCATTCGATAGGGCGCAACTTTTTGCTAAAGGTGTCCAAGACCGTCAGACCCTTACTTACGGAGATATAAGACACGTGCGTGGTTGCTCGTGCCGAGCTTCAGAAATGTTGCTCCAGAGACTAAGTCCCAGAAAACCTTCGGACCCCAAAAACTCCCAGAAGGAGTCGTCGGATCGTTTCGCGATGTTCTAGTGAAATGTTCAGCTCGACGGAATGCAACTTTTACCTAAAGGGGTCCAAGACCGTCAGACGCTTAGGTACGGAGATACGGGCATGGGTCGGTTTTCCCCATACAAAATACCCCATGGAAAACTGCAAAACCCCAAAACAGGTCGAAGGAGTGGTCGGATCGTTTCGCGATGTTCTAGTGAAATGTTCCATTCGATAGGGCGCAACTTTTTGCTAAAGGTGTCCAAGACCGTCAGACCCTTACTTACGGAGATATAAGACACGTGCGTGGTTGCTCGTGCCGAGCTTCAGAAATGTTGCTCCAGAGACTAAGTCCCAGAAAACCTTCGGACCCCAAAAACTCCCAGAAGGAGTCGTCGGATCGTTTCGCGATGTTCTAGTGAAATGTTCAGCTCGACGGAATGCAACTTTTACCTAAAGGGGTCCAAGACCGTCAGACGCTTAGGTACGGAGATACGGGCATCGGTCGGTTTTCCCCATACAAAATACCCCATGGAAAACTGCAAAACCCCAAAACAGGTCGAAGGAGTGGTCGGATCGTTTCGTGGTGTTCTAGTGAAATGTTCCATTCGATAGGGCGCAACTTTTTGCTAAAGGTGTCCAAGACCGTCAGACCCTTACTTACGGAGATATAAGACACGTGCGTGGTTGCTCGTGCCGAGCTTCAGAAATGTTGCTCCAGAGACTAAGTCCCAGAAAACCTTCGGACCCCAAAAACTCCCAGAAGGAGTCGTCGGATCGTTTCGCGATGTTCTAGTGAAATGTTCAGCTCGACGGAATGCAACTTTTACCTAAAGGGGTCCTAGACCGTCAGACGCTTAGGTACGGAGATACGGGCATGGGTCGGTTTTCCCCATACAAAATACCCCATGGAAAACTGCAAAACCCCAAAACAGGTCGAAGGAGTGGTCGGATCGTTTCGTGGTGTTCTAGTGAAATGTTCCATTCGATAGGGCGCAACTTTTTGCTAAAGGTGTCCAAGACCGTCAGACCCTTACTTACGGAGATATAAGACACGTGCGTGGTTGCTCGTGCCGAGCTTCAGAAATGTTGCTCCAGAGACTAAGTCCCAGAAAACCTTCCGACCCCAAAAACTCCCAGAAGGAGTCGTCGGATCGTTTCGCGATGTTCTAGTGAAATGTTCAGCTCGACGAAATGCAACTTTTACCTAAAGGGGTCCAAGACCGTCAGACGCTTAGGTACGGAGATACGGGCATCGGTCGGTTTTCCCCATACAAAATACCCCATGGAAAACTGCAAAACCCCAAAACAGGTCGAAGGAGTGGTCGGATCGTTTCGTGGTGTTCTAGTGAAATGTTCCATTCGATAGGGCGCAACTTTTTGCTAAAGGTGTCCAAGACCGTCAGACCCTTACTTACGGAGATATAAGACACGTGCGTGGTTGCTCGTGCCGAGCTTCAGAAATGTTGCTCCAGAGACTAAGTCCCAGAAAACCTTCGGACCCCAAAAACTCCCAGAAGGAGTCGTCGGATCGTTTCGCGATGTTCTAGTGAAATGTTCAGCTCGACGGAATGCAACTTTTACCTAAAGGGGTCCAAGACCGTCAGACGCTTAGGTACGGAGATACGGGCATGGGTCGGTTTTCCCCATACAAAATACCCCATGGAAAACTGCAAAACCCCAAAACAGGTCGAAGGAGTGGTCGGATCGTTTCGCGATGTTCTAGTGAAATGTTCCATTCGATAGGGCGCAACTTTTTGCTAAAGGTGTCCAAGACCGTCAGACCCTTACTTACGGAGATATAAGACACGTGCGTGGTTGCTCGTGCCGAGCTTCAGAAATGTTGCTCCAGAGACTAAGTCCCAGAAAACCTTCGGACCCCAAAAACTCCCAGAAGGAGTCGTCGGATCGTTTCGCGATGTTCTAGTGAAATGTTCAGCTCGACGGAATGCAACTTTTACCTAAAGGGGTCCAAGACCGTCAGACGCTTAGGTACGGAGATACGGGCATGGGTCGGTTTTCCCCATACAAAATACCCCATGGAAAACTGCAAAACCCCAAAACAGGTCGAAGGAGTGGTCGGATCGTTTCGTGGTGTTCTAGTGAAATGTTCCATTCGATAGGGCGCAACTTTTTGCTAAAGGTGTCCAAGACCGTCAGACCCTTACTTACGGAGATATAAGACACGTGCGTGGTTGCTCGTGCCGAGCTTCAGAAAGGTTGCTCCAGAGACTAAGTCCCTGAAAACCTTCCGACCCCAAAAACTCCCAGAAGGAGTCGTCGGATCGTTTCGCGATGTTCTAGTGAAATGTTCAGCTCGACGGAATGCAACTTTTACCTAAAGGGGTCCAAGACCGTGAGACGCTTAGGTACGGAGATACGGGCATGGGTCGGTTTTCCCCATACAAAATACCCCATGGAAAACTGCAAAACCCCAAAACAGGTCGAAGGAGTGGTCGGATCGTTTCGTGGTGTTCTAGTGAAATGTTCCATTCGATAGGGCGCAACTTTTTGCTAAAGGTGTCCAAGACCGTCAGACCCTTACTTACGGAGATATAAGACACGTGCATGGTTGCTCGTGCCGAGCTTCAGAAATGTTGCTCCAGAGACTAAGTCCCAGAAAACCTTCCGACCCCAAAAACTCCCAGAAGGAGTCGTCGGATCGTTTCGCGATGTTCTAGTGAAATGTTCAGCTCGACGGAATGCAACTTTTACCTAAAGGGGTCCAAGACCGTCAGACGCTTAGGTACGGAGATACGGGCATGGGTCGGTTTTCCCCATACAAAATACCCCATGGAAAACTGCAAAACCCCAAAACAGGTCGAAGGAGTGGTCGGATCGTTTCGTGGTGTTCTAGTGAAATGTTCCATTCGATAGGGCGCAACTTTTTGCTAAAGGTGTCCAAGACCGTCAGACCCTTACTTACGGAGATATAAGACACGTGCGTGGTTGCTCGTGCCGAGCTTCAGAAATGTTGCTCCAGAGACTAAGTCCCAGAAAACCTTCGGACCCCAAAAACTCCCAGAAGGAGTCGTCGGATCGTTTCGCGATGTTCTAGTGAAATGTTCAGCTCGACGGAATGCAACTTTTACCTAAAGGGGTCCAAGACCGTCAGACGCTTAGGTACGGAGATACGGGCATGGGTCGGTTTTCCCCATACAAAATACCCCATGGAAAACTGCAAAACCCCAAAACAGGTCGAAGGAGTGGTCGGATCGTTTCGCGATGTTCTAGTGAAATGTTCCATTCGATAGGGCGCAACTTTTTGCTAAAGGTGTCCAAGACCGTCAGACCCTTACTTACGGAGATATAAGACACGTGCGTGGTTGCTCGTGCCGAGCTTCAGAAATGTTGCTCCAGAGACTAAGTCCCAGAAAACCTTCGGACCCCAAAAACTCCCAGAAGGAGTCGTCGGATCGTTTCGCGATGTTCTAGTGAAATGTTCAGCTCGACGGAATGCAACTTTTACCTAAAGGGGTCCAAGACCGTCAGACGCTTAGGTACGGAGATACGGGCATGGGTCGGTTTTCCCCATACAAAATACCCCATGGAAAACTGCAAAACCCCAAAACAGGTCGAAGGAGTGGTCGGATCGTTTCGCGATGTTCTAGTGAAATGTTCCATTCGATAGGGCGCAACTTTTTGCTAAAGGTGTCCAAGACCGTCAGACCCTTACTTACGGAGATATAAGACACGTGCGTGGTTGCTCGTGCCGAGCTTCAGAAATGTTGCTCCAGAGACTAAGTCCCAGAAAACCTTCGGACCCCAAAAACTCCCAGAAGGAGTCGTCGGATCGTTTCGCGATGTTCTAGTGAAATGTTCAGCTCGACGGAATGCAACTTTTACCTAAAGGGGTCCAAGACCGTCAGACGCTTAGGTACGGAGATACGGGCATCGGTCGGTTTTCCCCATACAAAATACCCCATGGAAAACTGCAAAACCCCAAAACAGGTCGAAGGAGTGGTCGGATCGTTTCGCGATGTTCTAGTGAAATGTTCCATTCGATAGGGCGCAACTTTTTGCTAAAGGTGTCCAAGACCGTCAGACCCTTACTTACGGAGATATAAGACACGTGCGTGGTTGCTCGTGCCGAGCTTCAGAAATGTTGCTCCAGAGACTAAGTCCCAGAAAACCTTCGGACCCCAAAAACTCCCAGAAGGAGTCGTCGGATCGTTTCGCGATGTTCTAGTGAAATGTTCAGCTCGACGGAATGCAACTTTTACCTAAAGGGGTCCTAGACCGTCAGACGCTTAGGTACGGAGATACGGGCATGGGTCGGTTTTCCCCATACAAAATACCCCATGGAAAACTGCAAAACCCCAAAACAGGTCGAAGGAGTGGTCGGATCGTTTCGTGGTGTTCTAGTGAAATGTTCCATTCGATAGGGCGCAACTTTTTGCTAAAGGTGTCCAAGACCGTCAGACCCTTACTTACGGAGATATAAGACACGTGCGTGGTTGCTCGTGCCGAGCTTCAGAAATGTTGCTCCAGAGACTAAGTCCCAGAAAACCTTCCGACCCCAAAAACTCCCAGAAGGAGTCGTCGGATCGTTTCGCGATGTTCTAGTGAAATGTTCAGCTCGACGAAATGCAACTTTTACCTAAAGGGGTCCAAGACCGTCAGACGCTTAGGTACGGAGATACGGGCATCGGTCGGTTTTCCCCATACAAAATACCCCATGGAAAACTGCAAAACCCCAAAACAGGTCGAAGGAGTGGTCGGATCGTTTCGTGGTGTTCTAGTGAAATGTTCCATTCGATAGGGCGCAACTTTTTGCTAAAGGTGTCCAAGACCGTCAGACCCTTACTTACGGAGATATAAGACACGTGCGTGGTTGCTCGTGCCGAGCTTCAGAAATGTTGCTCCAGAGACTAAGTCCGAGAAATCCTTCCGACCACAAAAACTCCCAGAAGGAGTCGTCGGATCGTTTCGCGATGTTCTAGTGAAATGTTCAGCTCGACGGAATGCAACTTTTACCTAAAGGGGTCCAAGACCGTCAGACGCTTAGGTACGGAGATACGGGCATGGGTCGGTTTTCCCCATACAAAATACCCCATGGAAAACTGCAAAACCCCAAAACAGGTCGAAGGAGTGGTCGGATCGTTTCGTGTTGTTCTAGTGAAATGTTCCATTCGATAGGGCGCAACTTTTTGCTAAAGGTGTCCAAGACCGTCAGACCCTTACTTACGGAGATATAAGACACGTGCGTGGTTGCTCGTGCCGAGCTTCAGAAATGTTGCTCCAGAGACTAAGTCCCAGAAAACCTTCCGACCCCAAAAACTCCCAGAAGGAGTCGTCGGATCGTTTCGCGATGTTCTAGTGAAATGTTCATCTCGACGGTATGCAACTTTTACCTCAAGGGGTCCAAGACCGTCAGACGCTTAGGTACGGAGATACGGGCATGGGTCGGTTTTCCCCATACAAAATACCCCATGGAAAACTGCAAAACCCCAAAACAGGTCGAAGGAGTGGTCGGATCGTTTCGTGGTGTTCTAGTGAAATGTTCCATTCGATAGGGCGCAACTTTTTGCTAAAGGTGTCCAAGACCGTCAGACCCTTACTTACGGAGATATAAGACACGTGCGTGGTTGCCCGTGCCGAGCTTCAGAAATGTTGCTCCAGAGACTAAGTTCCAGAAAACCTTCGGACCCCAAAAACTCCCAGAAGGAGTCGTCGGATCGTTTCGCGATGTTCTAGTGAAATGTTCAACTCGACGAAATGCAACTTTTACCTAAAGAGGTTCAAGACCGTCAGACGCTTAGGTACGGAGATACGGGCATGGGTCGGTTTTCCCCATACAAAATACCCCATGGAAAACTGCAAAACCCCAAAACAGGTCGAAGGAGTGGTCGGATCGTTTCGTGGTGTTCTAGTGAAATGTTCCATTCGATAGGGCGCAACTTTTTGCTAAAGGTGTCCAAGACCGTCAGACACTTACTTACGGAGATATAAGACACGTGCGTGGTTGCTCGTGCCGAGCTTCAGAAATGTTGCTCCAGAGACTAAGTCCCAGAAAACCTTCGGACCCCAAAAACTCCCAGAAGGAGTCGTCGGATCGTTTCGCGATGTTCTAGTGAAATGTTCAGCTCGACGGAATGCAACTTTTACCTAAAGGGGTCCAAGACCGTCAGACGCTTAGGTACGGAGATACGGGCATGGGTCGGTTTTCCCCATACAAAATACCCCATGGAAAACTGCAAAACCCAAAAACAGGTCGAAGGAGTGGTCGGATCGTTTCGTGGTGTTCTAGTGAAATGTTCCATTCGATAGGGCGCAACTTTTTGCTAAAGGTGTCCAAGACCGTCAGACCCTTACTTACGGAGATATAAGACACGTGCGTGGTTGCTCGTGCCGAGCTTCAGAAATGTTGCTCCAGAGACTAAGTCCCAGAAAACCTTCGGACCCCAAAAACTCCCAGAAGGAGTCGTCGGATCGTTTCGCGATGTTCTAGTGAAATGTTCAGCTCGACGAAATGCAACTTTTACCTAAGGGGGTCCAAGACCGTCAGACGCTTAGGTACGGAGATACGGGCATGGGTCGGTTTTCCCCATACAAAATACCCCATGGAAAACTGCAAAACCCAAAAACAGGTCGAAGGAGTGGTCGGATCGTTTCGTGGTGTTCTAGTGAAATGTTCCATTCGATAGGGCGCAACTTTTTGCTAAAGGTGTCCAAGACCGTCAGACACTTACTTACGGAGATATAAGACACGTGCGAAACCACTTTTTTCGGTCCCTACGGTGCCCCTAGATGATGAAAAGTACAATCCGAGGTTGATTACGAACACTTTTGTGCACCCCCTTCCGTAGAGCAAAATCCTGAAGGTCGGGGTCGCGCAAGGGTCGACATGGGTCGAGGTGGACTATCATGCGAAACCACTTTTTTCGGTCCCTACGGTGCCCCTAGATGATGAAAAGTACAATCCGAGGTTGATTACGAACACTTTTGTGCACCCTCTTCCGTAGAGCAAAATCCTGAAGGTCGGGGTTGCGCACAAGTAGACCCCCTTCCGTAGAGCAAAATCCTGAAGGTCGGGGTCGCGCAAGGGTCGACATGGGTCGAGGTGGACTATCATGCGAAACCACTTTTTTCGGTCCCTACGGTGCCCCTAGATGATGAAAAGTACAATCCGAGGTTGATTACGAACACTTTTGTGCACCCCCTTCCGTAGAGCAAAATCCTGAAGGTCGGGGTTGCGCACAAGTCGACCCCCTTCCGTAGAGCAAAATCCTGAAGGTCGGGGTCGCGCAAGGGTCGACATGGGTCGAGGTGGACTATCATGCGAAACCACTTTTTTCGGTCCCTACGGTGCCCCTAGATGATGAAAAGTACAATCCGAGGTTGATTACGAACACTTTTGTGCACCCCCAAAAATGGCCAAAATCCTGAAGGTCGGGTTCTCGGGGCGGTCGAGGCCCTCTGACGTGCACGAAAAACCGGTACCCACGCCGAGCTTCAGAATTTGGTCTCCAGAGACTAAGTCCCAACCGAAACTGGTAACCCACAAAAGTGTACTAAGGAGTGGTCGGATCGAGTTACAGTGTTCGAGAGTATTGACGAGGATGGTTATACGCAACTTTTTGCTAAAGGTGTCCAAGACCGTCAGACCCTTACTTACGGAGATATAAGACACGTGCGTGGTTGCTCGTGCCGAGCTTCAGAAATGTTGCTCCAGAGACTAAGTCCTAGAAAACCTTCCGACCCCAAAAACTCCCAGAAGGAGTCGTCGGATCGTTTCGCGATGTTCTAGTGAAATGTTCAGCTCGACGAAATGCAACTTTTACCTAAAGGGGTCCAAGACCGTCAGACGCTTAGGTACGGAGATACGGGCATGGGTCGGTTTTCCCCATACAAAATACCCCATGGAAAACTGCAAAACCCCAAAACAGGTCGAAGGAGTGGTCGGATCGTTTCGTGGTGTTCTAGTGAAATGTTCCATTCGATAAGGCGCAACTTTTTGCTAAAGGTGTCCAAGACCGTCAGACCCTTACTTACGGAGATATAAGACACGTGCGTGGTTGCCCGTGCCGAGCTTCAGAAATGTTGCTCCACAGACTAAGTCCCAGAAAACCTTCCGACCCCAAAAACTCCCAGAAGGAGGCGTCGGATCGTTTCGCGATGTTCTAGTGAAATGTTTAGCTCGACGGAATGCAACTTTTACCTAAAGGGGTCCAAGACCGTCAGACGCTTAGGTACGGAGATACGGGCATGGGTCGGTTTTCCCCATACAAAATACCCCATGGAAAACTGCAAAACCCCAAAACAGGTCGAAGGAGTGGTCGGATCGTTTCGTGGTGTTCTAGTGAAATGTTCCATTCGATAGGGCGCAACTTTTTGCTAAAGGTGTCCAAGACCGTCAGACACTTACTTACGGAGATATAAGACACGTGCGTGGTTGCTCGTGCCGAGCTTCAGAAATGTTGCTCCAGAGACTAAGTCCCAGAAAACCTTCCGACCCCAAAAACTCCCAGAAGGAGGCGTCGGATCGTTTCGCGATGTTCTAGTGAAATGTTCAGCTCGACGGAATGCAACTTTTACCTAAAGGGGTCCAAGACCGTCAGACGCTTAGGTACGGAGATACGGGCATGGGTCGGTTTTCCCCATACAAAATACCCCATGGAAAACTGCAAAACCCCAAAACAGGTCGAAGGAGTGGTCGGATCGTTTCGTGGTGTTCTAGTGAAATGTTCCATTCGATAGGGCGCAACTTTTTGCTAAAGGTGTCCAAGACCGTCAGACACTTACTTACGGAGATATAAGACACGTGCGTGGTTGCTCGTGCCGAGCTTCAGAAATGTTGCTCCAGAGACTAAGTCCCAGAAAACCTTCCGACCCCAAAAACTCCCAGAAGGAGGCGTCGGATCGTTTCGCGATGTTCTAGCGAAATGTTCAGCTCGACGGAATGCAACTTTTACCTTAAGGGGTCCAAGACCGTCAGACGCTTAGGTACGGAGATACGGGCATGGGTCGGTTTTCCCCATACAAAATACCCCATGGAAAACTGCAAAACCCCAAAACAGGTCGAAGGAGTGGTCGGATCGTTTCGTGGTGTTCTAGTGAAATGTTCCATTCGATAAGACGCAACTTTTTGCTAAAGGTGTCCAAGACCGTCAGACACTTACTTACGGAGATATAAGACACGTGCGTGGTTGCTCGTGCCGAGCTTCAGAAATGTTGCTCCAGAGACTAAGTCCCAGAAAACCTTCGGACCCCAAAAACTCCCAGAAGGAGTCGTCGGATCGTTTCGCGATGTTCTAGTGAAATGTTCAGCTCGACGAAATGCAACTTTTACCTAAAGGGGTCCAAGACCGTCAGACGCTTAGGTACGGAGATACGGGCATGGGTCGGTTTTCCCCATACAAAATACCCCATGGGAAACTGCAAAACCCCAAAACAGGTCGAAGGAGTGGTCGGATCGTTTCGTGGTGTTCTAGTGAAATGTTCCATTCGATAAGACGCAACTTTTTGCTAAAGGTGTCCAAGACCGTCAGACACTTACTTACGGAGATATAAGACACGTGCGTGGTTGCTCGTGCCGAGCTTCAGAAATGTTGCTCCAGAGACTAAGTCCCAGAAAACCTTCGGACCCCAAAAACTCCCAGAAGGAGGCGTCGGATCGTTTCGCGATGTTCTAGTGAAATGTTCAACTCGACGGAATGCAAGTTTTACCTAAAGGGGTCCAAGACCGTCAGACGCTTAGGTACGGAGATACGGGCATGGGTCGGTTTTCCCCATACAAAATACCCCATGGGAAACTGCAAAACCCCAAAACAGGTCGAAGGAGTGGTCGGATCGTTTCGTGGTGTTCTACTGACTTTTTAGGCTTACCGAGACACAACTTTCCGCTGAAGGGTGCAAAACTGTCAGACTCATAGTTTCGGAGATACAAGCATGGGTCATGTTTGCTCGTGCCGAGCTTCAGAATTTTCCATGGCCAAAAAGCCCTAGAATTTGACATTTCACTATTATAGGGAGGTATGGTTGTACTGAGTCGTCATAGAAAGTTTAGCCTCCTCATGTAAACTGACGATTCGATATCAGGGAGGTCGGGAGTTGTCGAAAAGAGACCCTAGGACCTAATACTAGACTCATGTAGTGGCAAGGTGTTTCGACCCGTGGGTGACGGTTGTATGAAATTTGGGTGACGGTAACTACGACTGGTTCTGGTACCGGGAAGGTGTGTCCTGGTGTCCGGAGGCGTTTTAACGGTAGCTGGGCGGTCGGAACGGTGATCTAGGGTGGTTTTGGGTGAAATCAAGTACCTCCACCGATGGTCAACCAGAGGCTAGTGGTACATGGAAAACACCCTGGGAAGGTGTCCCAGGGCTCGGAGTAGCAGTAACAAGGGATGCCGCTGTCTCTAGGTCGCGGAACCACTGTGCTTGCCTGCAACACAGTCCTAGGGAGAGCGGCCGAAAGGTTCCGCACGGTGACTTGCACCCACCGGGAAAGGGGTCAAGTAGCCAAGAGGTGTCCAACCAAGGGTTAGTGGTACATGGAAAACACCCTGGGAAGGTGTCCCAGGGCTCGGAGTAGAGTGACTTGCACCCACCGGGAATCCACCGGCCCTCCACACGGGGGTCATCACGCGTGTGCGTAAGGTACCTGCAGCAGGTGCAGGTGCCTGGGTGCGTGCCATGGTGATGATGGTACCACCTAGTCGGGAGTGTGCGGGAGTCACACACCGGCTGCGCGCCACCTGTGGGAGCTTGCTCCTGCAAGGTGCCGCAAGTCGCTTGGGTAAGGCGACGCTGCACACACGTGGTGTGCTATGTGCAGAAGGGTGTGCTGCTGTGGTGTGTCCTAGTGGGTGGTGTGCTTGTGCCCCAGACATGGGGTGCATGTGCGCTACTGGCTGGGGTGCACCATAGCTACCCGAATGGAGCGATAGAGAGGAGGTGAGCTTTAGCGGGTCAAGTCCATTGGGCTTGATCCGCGAAAAGCACCAAGTCCCGAAAGTCGAAGCCCGAGTTGCTATGGTGTGCGAAAAGCTTCATTTAATGTTGAAAAAAAGTACAAGTCCCAAAACTTGACTTCCCGAAAAATTTCAACTTGTTGCATAGCACCAGGCGTACACACGGAGGAGATTGTTGCGAGACGAACACGCTGTTGGAAGACAACCGAATGCACGCGGGATTGCTCACGGAGCAAGCGCAAGCACGCGAAACAGCTTGCACGGGTGATGGACCACATTGGACGAGTGACGGTTACCGGTTACCAGTGGGTTAGCCATGTTGTAACGGGCTAAGAGGCCTGTTAAGCCAGAGTGTACGGAGTTCAGATGGCTAGGTGCGCACGCAGGCATCGAGGTTTTGATGGTTTGCGCAGAGTTGTAGCACGGCAGAGAGCGCGCCGGAGCAGTTTCAGTCCAATCGGACGATGCGCGGGTGTTTTACAGAACATTGAAAGTTGTATGGAAGAAAACCCCTGGCAGTATGCAATATATGGGAAAACACGAAATACTCTCGGATGGAGGTGTCTGAGAAGTTTGGCGTATATGGACGAAAGTTAGCCAAGGTGGTGTTCTAACATCACTACTTGGGACGCAAAACCGTCGGACGCATGGTTTCGAAGCGATGTGCGAAAAACGGGCCAAAATGGTGCACGAACAAAGGGGCACGCGCTATATCTGGCAGAAGGAGAACTCTGCGAGGTGTTGTGTGTATGGACGAAAAGTAGGCATTACGGAGTTGAGCAAACGCGCCGAAGACCGCAAAACGATATCTCCAACCGGCTGGTCGGTAGAGCGATTCCCAACACCCCATAGACACCGCAATGGGTGAAAATCGTCTAAGTCCCAGAAATGGGTTTTCACCCAAAAACAGGGTGATGGAGACATTGCACGGAGTTGGCGTATATGGACGAAAGTTAGCCACGGTGGTGTTCTAACATCGGTACTTGGGACGCAAAAGCGTCGGACGCATGGTTTCGAGGCAATGTGCGAAAAACGGGCCAAAATGGTGCACGAACAAAGGGGCACGCGCTATATCTGGCAGAAGGAGAACTCTGCGAGGTGTTGTGTGTATGGACGAAAAGTAGGCATTACGGAGTTGAGCAAACGCGCCGAAGACCGCAACTCGATATCTCCAACCGGCTGGTCGGTAGAGCGATTCCCAACACCCCATAGACACCGCAATGGGTGAAAATCGGCTAAGTCCCAGAAATGGGTTTTCACCCAAAAACAGGGTGATGGAGACATTGCACGGAGTTGGCGTATATGGACGAAAGTTAGCCACGGTGGTGTTCTAACATCGGTACTTGGGACGCAAAAGCGTCGAACGCATGGTTTCGAGGCAATGTGCGAAAAACGGGCAAAATGGTGCACGAACAAAGGGGCACGCGCTATATCTGGCAGAAGGAGAGCTCTGCGAGGTGTTGTGTGTATGGACGAAAAGTAGGCATTACAGAGTTGAGCAAACGCGCCAAAGACCGGGAATCGATATCTCCAACCGGCTGGTCGGTAGAGCGATTCCCAACACCCCATAGACACCGCAATGGGTGAAAATCGGCTAAGTCCCAGAAATGGGTTTTCACCCAAAAACAGGGTGATGGAGACATTGCACGGAGTTGGCGTATATGGACGAAAGTTAGCCACGGTGGTGTTCTAACATCACTACTTGGGACGCAAAAGCGTCGAACGCATGGTTTCGAGGCAATGTGCGAAAAACGGGCAAAATGGTGCACGAACAAAGGGGCACGCGCTATATCTGGCAGAAGGAGAACTCTGCGAGGTGTTGTGTGTTTGGACGAAAAGTAGGCATTACGAAGTTGAGCAAACGCGCCGAAGACCGGAAATCGATATCTCCAACCGGCTGGTCGGTAGAGCGATTCCCAACACCCCATAGAAACCGCAATGGGTGAAAATCGGCTAAGTCCCAATATGTACCTTCAGAGGGGCATATCTCGAAAACTACTCGTCAGATCGGGGCCAAATTCACAGACAAGACACATGTCGAGGAGTTGTTTCGGATGAGCGATAGTGGTTTTTGGGTGAAAATGTACCCCTAAACCTTGTACAGAGAGGACCCCTTCCGTAGAGCAAAATCCTGAAGGTCGGGGTCGCGCAAGGGTCGACATGGGTCGAGGTGGACTATCATGCGAAACCACTTTTTTCGGTCCCTACGGTGCCCCTAGATGATGAAAAGTACAATCCGAGGTTGATTACGAACACTTTTGTGCACCCCCTTCCGTAGAGCAAAATCCTGAAGGTCGGGGTCGCGCAAGGGTAGACCCCTTCCGTAGAGCAAAATCCTGAAGGTCGGGGTTGCGCACAAGTAGACCCCCTTCCGTAGAGCAAAATCCTGAAGGTCGGGGTCGCGCAAGGGTCGACATGGGTCGAGGTGGACTATCATGCGAAACCACTTTTTTCGGTCCCTACGGTGCCCCTAGATGATGAAAAGTACAATCCGAGGTTGATTACGAACACTTTTGTGCACCCCCTTCCGTAGAGCAAAATTCTGAAGGTCGGGGTTGCGCACAAGTAGACCCCCTTCCGTAGAGCAAAATCCTGAAGGTCGGGGTCGCGCAAGGGTCGACATGGGTCGAGGTGGACTATCATGCGAAACCACTTTTTTCGGTCCCTACGGTGCCCCTAGATGATGAAAAGTACAATCCGAGGTTGATTACGAACACTTTTGTGCACCCCCTTCCGTAGAGCAAAATCCTGAAGGTCGGGGTTGCGCACAAGTCGACCCCCTGCCGTAGAGCAAAATCCTGAAGGTCGGGGTTGCGCACAAGTAGACCCCCTTCCGTAGAGCAAAATCCTGAAGGTCGGGGCCGCGCAAGGGTCGACATGGGTCGAGGTGGACTATCATGCGAAACCACTTTTTTCGGTCCCTACGGTGCCCCTAGATGATGAAAAGTACAATCCGAGGTTGATTACGAACACTTTTGTGCACCCCCTTCCGTAGAGCAAAATCCTGAAGGTCGGGGTTGCGCACAAGTATACCCCCTTCCGTAGAGCAAAATCCTGAAGGTCGGGGTCGCGCAAGGGTCGACATGGGTCGAGGTGGACTATCATGCGAAACCACTTTTTTCGGTCCCTACGGTGCCCCTAGATGATGAAAAGTACAATCCGAGGTTGATTACGAACACTTTTGTGCACCCCCTTCCGTAGAGCAAAATCCTGAAGGTCGGGGTTGCGCACAAGTAAACCCCCTTCCGTAGAGCAAAATCCTGAAGGTCGGGGTCGCGCAAGGGTCGACATGGGTCGAGGTGGACTATCATGCGAAACCACTTTTTTCGGTCCCTACGGTGCCCCTAGATGATGAAAAGTACAATCCGAGGTTGATTACGAACACTTTTGTGCACCCCCTTCCGTAGAGCAAAATCCTGAAGGTCGGGGTTGCGCACAAGTCGACCCCCTGCCGTAGAGCAAAATCCTGAAGGTCGGGGTTGCGCACAAGTAAACCCCCTTCCGTAGAGCAAAATCCTGAAGGTCGGGGTCGCGCAAGGGTCGACATGGGTCGAGGTGGACTATCATGCGAAACCACTTTTTTCGGTCCCTACGGTGCCCCTAGATGATGAAAAGTACAATCCGAGGTTGATTACGAACACTTTTGTGCACCCCCTTCCGTAGAGCAAAATCCTGAAGGTCGGGGTTGCGCACAAGTCGACCCCCTGCCGTAGAGCAAAATCCTGAAGGTCGGGGTTGCGCACAAGTAGACCCCCTTCCGTAGAGCAAAATCCTGAAGGTCGGGGCCGCCCAAGGGTCGACATGGGTCGAGGTGGACTATCATGCGAAACCACTTTTTTCGGTCCCTACGGTGCCCCTAGATGATGAAAAGTACAATCCGAGGTTGATTACGAACACTTTTGTGCACCCCCTTCCGTAGAGCAAAATCCTGAAGGTCGGGGTTGCGCACAAGTACACCCCCTTCCGTAGAGCAAAATCCTGAAGGTCGGGGTCGCGCAAGGGTCGACATGGGTCGAGGTGGACTATCATGCGAAACCACTTTTTTCGGTCCCTACGGTGCCCCTAGATGATGAAAAGTACAATCCGAGGTTGATTACGAACACTTTTGTGCACCCCCTTCCGTAGAGCAAAATCCTGAAGGTCGGGGTTGCGCACAAGTAAACCCCCTTCCGTAGAGCAAAATCCTGAAGGTCGGGGTCGCGCAAGGGTCGACATGGGTCGAGGTGGACTATCATGCGAAACCACTTTTTTCGGTCCCTACGGTGCCCCTAGATGATGAAAAGTACAATCCGAGGTTGATTACGAACACTTTTGTGCACCCCCTTCCGTAGAGCAAAATCCTGAAGGTCGGGGTTGCGCACAAGTCGACCCCCTGCCGTAGAGCAAAATCCTGAAGGTCGGGGTTGCGCACAAGTAAACCCCCTTCCGTAGAGCAAAATCCTGAAGGTCGGGGTCGCGCAAGGGTCGACATGGGTCGAGGTGGACTATCATGCGAAACCACTTTTTTCGGTCCCTACGGTGCCCCTAGATGATGAAAAGTACAATCCGAGGTTGATTACGAACACTTTTGTGCACCCCCTTCCGTAGAGCAAAATCCTGAAGGTCGGGGTTGCGCACAAGTCGACCCCCTGCCGTAGAGCAAAATCCTGAAGGTCGGGGTTGCGCACAAGTAGACCCCCTTCCGTAGAGCAAAATCCTGAAGGTCGGGGCCGCGCAAGGGTCGACATGGGTCGAGGTGGACTATCATGCGAAACCACTTTTTTCGGTCCCTACGGTGCCCCTAGATGATGAAAAGTACAATCCGAGGTTGATTACGAACACTTTTGTGCACCCCCTTCCGTAGAGCAAAATCCTGAAGGTCGGGGTTGCGCACAAGTAAACCCCCTTCCGTAGAGCAAAATCCTGAAGGTCGGGGTCGCGCACAAGTAGACCCCCTTCCGTAGAGCAAAATCCTGAAGGTCGGGGTCGCGCACAAGTCGACCCCCTGCCGTAGAGCAAAATCCTGAAGGTCGGGGTCGCGCAAGGGTCGACATGGGTCGAGGTGGACTATCATGCGAAACCACTTTTTTCGGTCCCTACGGTGCCCCTAGATGATGAAAAGTACAATCCGAGGTTGATTACGAACACTTTTGTGCACCCCCTTCCGTAGAGCAAAATCCTGAAGGTCGGGGTTGCGCACAAGTAGACCCCCTTCCGTAGAGCAAAATCCTGAAGGTCGGGGTTGCGCACAATTAGACCCCCTTCCGTAGAGCAAAATCCTGAAGGTCGGGGTCGCGCAAGGGTCGACATGGGTCGAGGTGGACTATCATGCGAAACCACTTTTTTCGGTCCCTACGGTGCCCCTAGATGATGAAAAGTACAATCCGAGGTTGATTACGAACACTTTTGTGCACCCCCTTCCGTAGAGCAAAATCCTGAAGGTCGGGGTTGCGCACAAGTCGACCCCCTTCCGTAGAGCAAAATCCTGAAGGTCGGGGTCGCGCAAGGGTCGACATGGGTCGAGGTGGACTATCATGCGAAACCACTTTTTTCGGTCCCTACGGTGCCCCTAGATGATGAAAAGTACAATCCGAGGCTGATTACGAACACTTTTGTGCACCCCCTTCCGTAGAGCAAAATCCTGAAGGTCGGGGTCGCGCAAGGGTCGACATGGGTCGAGGTGGACTATCATGCGAAACCACTTTTTTCCGTCCCTACGGTGCCCCTAGATGATGAAAAGTACAATCCGAGGTTGATTACGAACACTTTTGTGCACCCCCTTCCGTAGAGCAAAATCCTGAAGGTCGGGGTCGCGCAAGGGTCGACATGGGTCGAGGTGGACTATCATGCGAAACCACTTTTTTCGGTTCCTACGGTGCCCCTAGATGATGAAAAGTACAATCCGAGGTTGATTACGAACACTTTTGTGCACCCCCTTCCGTAGAGCAAAATCCTGAAGGTCGGGGTCGCGCAAGGGTCGACATGGGTCGAGGTGGACTATCATGCGAAACCACTTTTTTCGGTCCCTACGGTGCCCCTAGATGATGAAAAGTACAATCCGAGGTTGATTACGAACACTTTTGTGCACCCCCTTCCGTAGAGCAAAATCCTGAAGGTCGGGGTTACGCACAAGTAGACCCCCTTCCGTAGAGCAAAATCCTGAAGGTCGGGGTCGCGCAAGGGTCGACATGGGTCGAGGTGGACTATCATGCGAAACCACTTTTTTCGGTCCCTACGGTGCCCCTAGATGATGAAAAGTACTATCCGAGGTTGATTACGAACACTTTTGTGCACCCCCTTCCGTAGAGCAAAATCCTGAAGGTCGGGGTCGCGCAAGGGTCGACATGGGTCGAGGTGGACTATCATGCGAAACCACTTTTTTCGGTCCCTACGGTGCCCCTAGATGATGAAAAGTACAATCCGAGGTTGATTACGAACACTTTTGTGCACCCCCTTCCGTAGAGCAAAATCCTGAAGGTCGGGGTCGCGCAAGGGTCGACATGGGTCGAGGTGGACTATCATGCGAAACCACTTTTTTCGGTCCCTACGGTGCCCCTAGATGATGAAAAGTACAATCCGAGGTTGATTACGAACACTTTTGTGCACCCCCTTCCGTAGAGCAAAATCCTGAAGGTCGGGGTTGCGCACAAGTAGACCCCCTTCCGTAGAGCAAAATCCTGAAGGTCGGGGTCGCGCAAGGGTCGACATGGGTCGAGGTGGACTATCATGCGAAACCACTTTTTTCGGTCCCTACGGTGCCCCTAGATGATGAAAAGTACAATCCGAGGTTGATTACGAACACTTTTGTGCACCCCCTTCCGTAGAGCAAAATCCTGAAGGTCGGGGTTGCGCACAAGTCGACCCCCTTCCGTAGAGCAAAATCCTGAAGGTCGGGGTCGCGCAAGGGTCGACATGGGTCGAGGTGGACTATCATGCGAAACCACTTTTTTCGGTCCCTACGGTGCCCCTAGATGATGAAAAGTACAATCCGAGGTTGATTACGAACACTTTTGTGCACCCCCTTCCGTAGAGCAAAATCCTGAAGGTCGGGGTCGCACAAGTGTGCACCCCCTTCCGTAGAGCAAAATCCTGAAGGTCGGGGTCGCGCAAGGGTCGACATGGGTCGAGGTGGACTATCATGCGAAACCACTTTTTTCGGTCCCTACGGTGCCCCTAGATGATGAAAAGTACAATCCGAGGTTGATTACGAACACTTTTGTGCACCCCCTTCCGTAGAGCAAAATCCTGAAGGTCGGGGTTGCGCACAAGTAGACCCCCTTCCGTAGAGCAAAATCCTGAAGGTCGGGGTCGCGCAAGGGTCGACATGGGTCGAGGTGGACTATCATGCGAAACCACTTTTTTCGGTCCCTACGGTGCCCCTAGATGATGAAAAGTACAATCCGAGGTTGATTACGAACACTTTTGTGCACCCCCTTCCGTAGAGCAAAATCCTGAAGGTCGGGGTCGCACAAGTGTGCACCCCCTTCCGTAGAGCAAAATCCTGAAGGTCGGGGTCGCGCAAGGGTCGACATGGGTCGAGGTGGACTATCATGCGAAACCACTTTTTTCGGTCCCTACGGTGCCCCTAGATGATGAAAAGTACAATCCGAGGTTGATTACGAACACTTTTGTGCACCCCCTTCCGTAGAGCAAAATCCTGCAGGTCGGGGTTGCGCACAAGTCGACCCCCTTCCGTAGAGCAAAATCCTGAAGGTCGGGGTCGCGCAAGGGTCGACATGGGTCGAGGTGGACTATCATGCGAAACCACTTTTTTCGGTCCCTACGGTGCCCCTAGATGATGAAAAGTACAATCCGAGGTTGATTACGAACACTTTTGTGCACCCCCTTCCGTAGAGCAAAATCCTGAAGGTCGGGGTTGCGCACAAGTAGACCCCCTTCCGTAGAGCAAAATCCTGAAGGTCGGGGTCGCGCAAGGGTCGACATGGGTCGAGGTGGACTATCATGCGAAACCACTTTTTTCGGTCCCTACGGTGCCCCTAGATGATGAAAAGTACAATCCGAGGTTGATTACGAACACTTTTGTGCACCCCCT
This sequence comes from Anopheles nili, assembly GCF_943737925.1. Lineage (NCBI taxonomy): Eukaryota > Metazoa > Arthropoda > Insecta > Diptera > Culicidae > Anopheles > Anopheles nili. The sequence goes on along the minus strand of NW_026525474.1, from coordinate 23,408 downwards.
TCCGTAGAGCAAAATCCTGAAGGTCGGGGTCGCGCAAGGGTCGACATGGGTCGAGGTGGACTATCATGCGAAACCACTTTTTTCGGTCCCTACGGTGCCCCTAGATGATGAAAAGTACAATCCGAGGTTGATTACGAACACTTTTGTGCACCCCCTTCCGTAGAGCAAAATCCTGAAGGTCGGGGTTGCGCACAAGTAGACCCCCTTCCGTAGAGCAAAATCCTGAAGGTCGGGGTCGCGCAAGGGTCGACATGGGTCGAGGTGGACTATCATGCGAAACCACTTTTTTCGGTCCCTACGGTGCCCCTAGATGATGAAAAGTACAATCCGAGGTTGATTACGAACACTTTTGTGCACCCCCTTCCGTAGAGCAAAATCCTGAAGGTCGGGGTTGCGCACAAGTAGACCCCCTTCCGTAGAGCAAAATCCTGAAGGTCGGGGTCGCGCAAGGGTCGACATGGGTCGAGGTGGACTATCATGCGAAACCACTTTTTTCGGTCCCTACGGTGCCCCTAGATGATGAAAAGTACAATCCGAGGTTGATTACGAACACTTTTGTGCACCCCCTTCCGTAGAGCAAAATCCTGAAGGTCGGGGTTGCGCACAAGTAGACCCCCTTCCGTAGAGCAAAATCCTGAAGGTCGGGGTCGCGCAAGGGTCGACATGGGTCGAGGTGGACTATCATGCGAAACCACTTTTTTCGGTCCCTACGGTGCCCCTAGATGATGAAAAGTACAATCCGAGGTTGATTACGAACACTTTTGTGCACCCCCTTCCGTAGAGCAAAATCCTGAAGGTCGGGGTTGCGCACAAGTAGACCCCCTTCCGTAGAGCAAAATCCTGAAGGTCGGGGTCGCGCAAGGGTCGACATGGGTCGAGGTGGACTATCATGCGAAACCACTTTTTTCGGTCCCTACGGTGCCCCTAGATGATGAAAAGTACAATCCGAGGTTGATTACGAACACTTTTGTGCACCCCCTTCCGTAGAGCAAAATCCTGAAGGTCGGGGTTGCGCACAAGTAGACCCCCTTCCGTAGAGCAAAATCCTGAAGGTCGGGGTCGCGCAAGGGTCGACATGGGTCGAGGTGGACTATCATGCGAAACCACTTTTTTCGGTCCCTACGGTGCCCCTAGATGATGAAAAGTACAATCCGAGGTTGATTACGAACACTTTTGTGCACCCCCTTCCGTAGAGCAAAATCCTGAAGGTCGGGGTCGCGCAAGGGTCGACATGGGTCGAGGTGGACTATCATGCGAAACCACTTTTTTCGGTCCCTACGGTGCCCCTAGATGATGAAAAGTACAATCCGAGGTTGATTACGAACACTTTTGTGCACCCCCTTCCGTAGAGCAAAATCCTGAAGGTCGGGGTCGCGCAAGGGTCGACATGGGTCGAGGTGGACTATCATGCGAAACCACTTTTTTCGGTCCCTACGGTGCCCCTAGATGATGAAAAGTACAATCCGAGGTTGATTACGAACACTTTTGTGCACCCCCTTCCGTAGAGCAAAATCCTGAAGGTCGGGGTTGCGCACAAGTCGACCCCCTTCCGTAGAGCAAAATCCTGAAGGTCGGGGTCGCGCAAGGGTCGACATGGGTCGAGGTGGACTATCATGCGAAACCACTTTTTTCGGTCCCTACGGTGCCCCTAGATGATGAAAAGTACAATCCGAGGTTGATTACGAACACTTTTGTGCACCCCCTTCCGTAGAGCAAAATCCTGAAGGTCGGGGTTGCGCACAAGTAGACCCCCTTCCGTAGAGCAAAATCCTGAAGGTCGGGGTCGCGCAAGGGTCGACATGGGTCGAGGTGGACTATCATGCGAAACCACTTTTTTCGGTCCCTACGGTGCCCCTAGATGATGAAAAGTACAATCCGAGGTTGATTACGAACACTTTTGTGCACCCCCTTCCGTAGAGCAAAATCCTGAAGGTCGGGGTCGCGCAAGGGTCGACATGGGTCGAGGTGGACTATCATGCGAAACCACTTTTTTCGGTCCCTACGGTGCCCCTAGATGATGAAAAGTACAATCCGAGGTTGATTACGAACACTTTTGTGCACCCCCTTCCGTAGAGCAAAATCCTGAAGGTCGGGGTCGCGCAAGGGTCGACATGGGTCGAGGTGGACTATCATGCGAAACCACTTTTTTCGGTCCCTACGGTGCCCCTAGATGATGAAAAGTACAATCCGAGGTTGATTACGAACACTTTTGTGCACCCCCTTCCGTAGAGCAAAATCCTGAAGGTCGGGGTTGCGCACAAGTCGACCCCCTTCCGTAGAGCAAAATCCTGAAGGTCGGGGTCGCGCAAGGGTCGACATGGGTCGAGGTGGACTATCATGCGAAACCACTTTTTTCGGTCCCTACGGTGCCCCTAGATGATGAAAAGTACAATCCGAGGTTGATTACGAACACTTTTGTGCACCCCCTTCCGTAGAGCAAAATCCTGAAGGTCGGGGTCGCGCAAGGGTCGACATGGATCGAGGTGGACTATCATGCGAAACCACTTTTTTCGGTCCCTACGGTGCCCCTAGATGATGAAAAGTACAATCCGAGGTTGATTACGAACACTTTTGTGCACCCCCTTCCGTAGAGCAAAATCCTGAAGGTCGGGGTTGCGCACAAGTAGACCCCCTTCCGTAGAGCAAAATCCTGAAGGTCGGGGTCGCGCAAGGGTCGACATGGGTCGAGGTGGACTATCATGCGAAACCACTTTTTTCGGTCCCTACGGTGCCCCTAGATGATGAAAAGTACAATCCGAGGTTGATTACGAACACTTTTGTGCACCCCCTTCCGTAGAGCAAAATCCTGAAGGTCGGGGTTGCGCACAAGTAGACCCCCTTCCGTAGAGCAAAATCCTGAAGGTCGGGGTCGCGCAAGGGTCGACATGGGTCGAGGTGGACTATCATGCGAAACCACTTTTTTCGGTCCCTACGGTGCCCCTAGATGATGAAAAGTACAATCCGAGGTTGATTACGAACACTTTTGTGCACCCCCTTCCGTAGAGCAAAATCCTGAAGGTCGGGGTCGCGCAAGGGTCGACATGGGTCGAGGTGGACTATCATGCGAAACCACTTTTTTCGGTCCCTACGGTGCCCCTAGATGATGAAAAGTACAATCCGAGGTTGATTACGAACACTTTTGTGCACCCCCTTCCGTAGAGCAAAATCCTGAAGGTCGGGGTTGCGCACAAGTAGACCCCCTTCCGTAGAGCAAAATCCTGAAGGTCGGGGTCGCGCAAGGGTCGACATGGGTCGAGGTGGACTATCATGCGAAACCACTTTTTTCGGTCCCTACGGTGCCCCTAGATGATGAAAAGTACAATCCGAGGTTGATTACGAACACTTTTGTGCACCCCCTTCCGTAGAGCAAAATCCTGAAGGTCGGGGTTGCGCACAACTCGACCCCCTTCCGTAGAGCAAAATCCTGAAGGTCGGGGTCGCGCAAGGGTCGACATGGGTCGAGGTGGACTATCATGCGAAACCACTTTTTTCGGTCCCTACGGTGCCCCTAGATGATGAAAAGTACAATCCGAGGTTGATTACGAACACTTTTGTGCACCCCCTTCCGTAGAGCAAAATCCTGAAGGTCGGGGTCGAGCAAGGGTAGACCCCTTCCGTAGAGCAAAATCCTGAAGGTCGGGGTCGCGCAAGGGTCGACATGGGTCGAGGTGGACTATCATGCGAAACCACTTTTTTCGGTCCCTACGGTGCCCCTAGATGATGAAAAGTACAATCCGAGGTTGATTACGAACACTTTTGTGCACCCCCTTCCGTAGAGCAAAATCCTAAAGGTCGGGGTCGCACAAGCGTGCACCCCCTTCCGTAGAGCAAAATCCTGAAGGTCGGGGTCGCGCAAGGGTCGACATGGGTCGAGGTGGACTATCATGCGAAACCACTTTTTTCGGTCCCTACGGTGCCCCTAGATGATGAAAAGTACAATCCGAGGTTGATTACGAACACTTTTGTGCACCCCCTTCCGTAGAGCAAAATCCTGAAGGTCGGGGTCGCGCAAGGGTCGACATGGGTCGAGGTGGACTATCATGCGAAACCACTTTTTTCGGTCCCTACGGTGCCCCTAGATGATGAAAAGTACAATCCGAGGTTGATTACGAACACTTTTGTGCACCCCCTTCCGTAGAGCAAAATCCTGAAGGTCGGGGTTGCGCACAAGTAGACCCCCTTCCGTAGAGCAAAATCCTGAAGGTCGGGGTCGCGCAAGGGTCGACATGGGTCGAGGTGGACTATCATGCGAAACCACTTTTTTCGGTCCCTACGGTGCCCCTAGATGATGAAAAGTACAATCCGAGGTTGATTACGAACACTTTTGTGCACCCCCTTCCGTAGAGCAAAATCCTGAAGGTCGGGGTTGCGCACAAGTAGACCCCCTTCCGTAGAGCAAAATCCTGAAGGTCGGGGTCGCGCAAGGGTCGACATGGGTCGAGGTGGACTATCATGCGAAACCACTTTTTTCGGTCCCTACGGTGCCCCTAGATGATGAAAAGTACAATCCGAGGTTGATTACGAACACTTTTGTGCACCCCCTTCCGTAGAGCAAAATCCTGAAGGTCGGGGTCGCGCAAGGGTCGACATGGGTCGAGGTGGACTATCATGCGAAACCACTTTTTTCGGTCCCTACGGTGCCCCTAGATGATGAAAAGTACAATCCGAGGTTGATTACGAACACTTTTGTGCACCCCCTTCCGTAGAGCAAAATCCTGAAGGTCGGGGTCGCGCAAGGGTCGACATGGGTCGAGGTGGACTATCATGCGAAACCACTTTTTTCGGTCCCTACGGTGCCCCTAGATGATGAAAAGTACAATCCGAGGTTGATTACGAACACTTTTGTGCACCCCCTTCCGTAGAGCAAAATCCTGAAGGTCGGGGTTGCGCACAAGTAGACCCCCTTCCGTAGAGCAAAATCCTGAAGGTCGGGGTCGCGCAAGGGTCGACATGGGTCGAGGTGGACTATCATGCGAAACCACTTTTTTCGGTCCCTACGGTGCCCCTAGATGATGAAAAGTACAATCCGAGGTTGATTACGAACACTTTTGTGCACCCCCTTCCGTAGAGCAAAATCCTGAAGGTCGGGGTTGCGCACAAGTCGACCCCCTTCCGTAGAGCAAAATCCTGAAGGTCGGGGTCGCGCAAGGGTCGACATGGGTCGAGGTGGACTATCATGCGAAACCACTTTTTTCGGTCCCTACGGTGCCCCTAGATGATGAAAAGTACAATCCGAGGTTGATTACGAACACTTTTGTGCACCCCCTTCCGTAGAGCAAAATCCTGAAGGTCGGGGTTGCGCACAAGTAGACCCCCTTCCGTAGAGCAAAATCCTGAAGGTCGGGGTCGCGCAAGGGTCGACATGGGTCGAGGTGGACTATCATGCGAAACCACTTTTTTCGGTCCCTACGGTGCCCCTAGATGATGAAAAGTACAATCCGAGGTTGATTACGAACACTTTTGTGCACCCCCTTCCGTAGAGCAAAATCCTGAAGGTCGGGGTTGCGCACAAGTAGACCCCCTTCCGTAGAGCAAAATCCTGAAGGTCGGGGTCGCGCAAGGGTCGACATGGGTCGAGGTGGACTATCATGCGAAACCACTTTTTTCGGTCCCTACGGTGCCCCTAGATGATGAAAAGTACAATCCGAGGTTGATTACGAACACTTTTGTGCACCCCCTTCCGTAGAGCAAAATCCTGAAGGTCGGGGTTGCGCACAAGTAGACCCCCTTCCGTAGAGCAAAATCCTGAAGGTCGGGGTCGCGCAAGGGTCGACATGGGTCGAGGTGGACTATCATGCGAAACCACTTTTTTCGGTCCCTACGGTGCCCCTAGATGATGAAAAGTACAATCCGAGGTTGATTACGAACACTTTTGTGCACCCCCTTCCGTAGAGCAAAATCCTGAAGGTCGGGGTTGCGCACAAGTAGACCCCCTTCCGTAGAGCAAAATCCTGAAGGTCGGGGTCGCGCAAGGGTCGACATGGGTCGAGGTGGACTATCATGCGAAACCACTTTTTTCGGTCCCTACGGTGCCCCTAGATGATGAAAAGTACAATCCGAGGTTGATTACGAACACTTTTGTGCACCCCCTTCCGTAGAGCAAAATCCTGAAGGTCGGGGTTGCGCACAAGTAGACCCCCTTCCGTAGAGCAAAATCCTGAAGGTCGGGGTCGCGCAAGGGTCGACATGGGTCGAGGTGGACTATCATGCGAAACCACTTTTTTCGGTCCCTACGGTGCCCCTAGATGATGAAAAGTACAATCCGAGGTTGATTACGAACACTTTTGTGCACCCCCTTCCGTAGAGCAAAATCCTGAAGGTTGGGGTCGCGCAAGGGTCGACCCCCTTCCGTAGAGCAAAATCCTGAAGGTCGGGGTCGCGCAAGGGTCGACATGGGTCGAGGTGGACTATCATGCGAAACCACTTTTTTCGGTCCCTACGGTGCCCCTAGATGATGAAAAGTACAATCCGAGGTTGATTACGAACACTTTTGTGCACCCCCTTCCGTAGAGCAAAATCCTGAAGGTCGGGGTCGCGCAAGGGTCGACATGGGTCGAGGTGGACTATCATGCGAAACCACTTTTTTCGGTCCCTACGGTGCCCCTAGATGATGAAAAGTACAATCCGAGGTTGATTACGAACACTTTTGTGCACCCCCTTCCGTAGAGCAAAATCCTGAAGGTCGGGGTTGCGCACAAGTAGACCCCCTTCCGTAGAGCAAAATCCTGAAGGTCGGGGTCGCGCAAGGGTCGACATGGGTCGAGGTGGACTATCATGCGAAACCACTTTTTTCGGTCCCTACGGTGCCCCTAGATGATGAAAAGTACAATCCGAGGTTGATTACGAACACTTTTGTGCACCCCCTTCCGTAGAGCAAAATCCTGAAGGTCGGGGTTGCGCACAAGTAGACCCCCTTCCGTAGAGCAAAATCCTGAAGGTCGGGGTCGCGCAAGGGTCGACATGGGTCGAGGTGGACTATCATGCGAAACCACTTTTTTCGGTCCCTACGGTGCCCCTAGATGATGAAAAGTACAATCCGAGGTTGATTACGAACACTTTTGTGCACCCCCTTCCGTAGAGCAAAATCCTGAAGGTCGGGGTTGCGCACAAGTAGACCCCCTTCCGTAGAGCAAAATCCTGAAGGTCGGGGTCGCGCAAGGGTCGACATGGGTCGAGGTGGACTATCATGCGAAACCACTTTTTTCGGTCCCTACGGTGCCCCTAGATGATGAAAAGTACAATCCGAGGTTGATTACGAACACTTTTGTGCACCCCCTTCCGTAGAGCAAAATCCTGAAGGTCGGGGTTGCGCACAAGTAGACCCCCTTCCGTAGAGCAAAATCCTGAAGGTCGGGGTCGCGCAAGGGTCGACATGGGTCGAGGTGGACTATCATGCGAAACCACTTTTTTCGGTCCCTACGGTGCCCCTAGATGATGAAAAGTACAATCCGAGGTTGATTACGAACACTTTTGTGCACCCCCTTCCGTAGAGCAAAATCCTGAAGGTCGGGGTCGCGCAAGGGTCGACATGGGTCGAGGTGGACTATCATGCGAAACCACTTTTTTCGGTCCCTACGGTGCCCCTAGATGATGAAAAGTACAATCCGAGGTTGATTACGAACACTTTTGTGCACCCCCAAAAATGGCCAAAATCCTGAAGGTCCGGGTTCTCGGGGCGGTCGAGGCCCTCGGACGTGCACGAAAAGTCGGTACCCACGCCGAGCTTCAGAATTTGGTCTCCAGAGACTAAGTCCCAACCGAAACTGGCAACCCACAAAAGTGTACCAAGGAGTGGTCGGATCGAGTTACAGTGTTCGAGAGTATTGACGAGGATGGTTATACGCAACTTTTTGCTAAAGGTGTCCAAGACCGTCAGACCCTTACTTACGGAGATATAAGACACGTGCGTGGTTGCCCGTGCCGAGCTTCAGAAATGTTGCTCCAGAGACTAAGTCCCAGAAAACCTTCGGACCCCAAAAACTCCCAGAAGGAGGCCTCGGATCGTTTCGCGATGTTCTAGTGAAATGTTCAGCTTGACGAAATGCAACTTTTACCTAAAGGGGTCCAAGACCGTCAGACGCTTAGGTACGGAGATACGGGCATGGGTCGGTTTTCCCCATACAAAATACCCCATGGAAAACTGCAAAACCCCAAAACAGGTCGAAGGAGTGGTCGGATCGTTTCGTGGTGTTCTAGTGAAATGTTCCATTCGATAGGGCGCAACTTTTTGCTAAAGGCGTCCAAGCCCGTCAGACACTTACTTACGGAGATATAAGACACGTGCGTGGTTGCTCGTGCCGAGCTTCAGAAATGTTGCTCCAGAGACTAAGTCCCAGAAAACCTTCGGACCCCAAAAACTCCCAGAAGGAGTCGTCGGATCGTTTCGCGATGTTCTAGTGAAATGTTCAGCTCGACGAAATGCAACTTTTACCTAAAGGGGTCCAAGACCGTCAGACGCTTAGGTACGGAGATACGGGCATGGGTCGGTTTTCCCCATACAAAATACCCCATGGAAAACTGCAAAACCCCAAAACAGGTCGAAGGAGTGGTCGGATCGTTTCGTGGTGTTCTAGTGAAATGTTCCATTCGATAGGGCGCAACTTTTTGCTAAAGGTGTCCAAGACCGTCAGACCCTTACTTACGGAGATATAAGACACGTGCGTGGTTGCCCGTGCCGAGCTTCAGAAATGTTGCTCCAGAGACTAAGTCCCAGAAAACCTTCCGACCCCAAAAACTCCCAGAAGGAGTCGTCGGATCGTTTCGCGATGTTCTAGTGAAATGTTCAGCTCGACGGAATGCAACTTTTACCTAAAGGGGTCCAAGACCGTCAGACGCTTAGGTACGGAGGTACGGGCATGGGTCGGTTTTCCCCATACAAAATACCCCATGGAAAACTGCAAAACCCCAAAACAGGTCGAAGGAGTGGTCGGATCGTTTCGTGGTGTTCTACTGACTTTTTAGACTTACCGAGACACAACTTTCCGCAGAAGGGTGCAAAACTCTCAGACTCATAGTTTCGGAGATACAAGCATGGGTCATGTTTGCTCGTGCCGAGCTTCAGAATTTTCCATGGCCAAAAAGCCCTAGAATTTGACATTTCACTATTATAGGGAGGTATGGTTGTACTGAGTCGTCATAGAAAGTTTAGCCTCCTCATGTAAACTGACGATTCGATATCAGGGAGGTCGGGAGTTGTCGAAAAGAGACCCTAGGACCTAATACTAGACCCATGTAGTGGCAAGGTGTTTCGGCCCGTGGGTGACGGTTGTATGAAATTTGGGTGACGGCAACTACGACTGGTTCTGGTACCGGGAAGGTGTGTCCTGGTGTCCGGAGGCGTTTTAACGGTAGCTGGGTGGTCGGAACGGTGACCTAGGGTGGTTTTGGGGTAAATCACCTACCTCCACCGATGGTCAACCAGAGGCTAGTGGTACTTGGAAAACACCCTGGGAAGGTGTCTCAGGGCTCGGAGTAGTAGTAACAAGGGATGCCGCTGTCTCTAGGTCGCGGAACCACTGTGCTTGCCTGCAACACAGTCCTAGGGAGAGCGGCCGAAAGGTTCCGCACGGTGACTTGCACCCACCGGGAAAGGGGTCAAGTAGCCAAGAGGTGTCCAACCAAGGGTTAGTGGTACATGGAAAACACCCTGGGAAGGTGTCCCAGGGCTCGGAGTAGAGTGACTTGCACCCACCGGGAATCCACCGGCCCTCCACACGGGGGTCATCACGCGTGTGCGTAAGGTACCTGCAGCAGGTGCAGGTGCCTGGGTGCGTGCCATGGTGATGATGGTACCACCTAGTCGGGAGTGTGCGGGAGTCACACACCGGCTGCGCGCCACCTGTGGGAGCTTGCTCCTGCAAGGTGGGGCTAGTCGCTTGGGTAAGGCGACGCTGCACACACGTGGTGCTATGTGCAGAAGGGTGTGCTGCTGTGGTGTGTCCTAGTGGGTGGTGTGCTTGTGCCCCAGACATGGGGTGCATGTGCGCTACTGGCTGGGGTGCACCATAGCTACCCGAATGGAGCGATAGAGAGGAGGTGAGCTTTAGCGGGTCAAGTCCATTGGGCTTGATCCGCGAAAAGCACCAAGTCCCGAAAGTCGAAGCCCGAGTTGCTATGGTGTGCGAAAAGCTGCATTTAATGTTGAAAAAAAGTACAAGTCCCAAAACTTGACTTCCCGAAAAATTTCAACTAGTTGCATAGCACCAGGCGTACACACGGAGGAGATTGTTGCGAGACGAACACGCTGTTGGAAGACAACCGAATGCACGCGGGATTGCTCACGGAGCAAGCGCAAGCACGCGAAACAGCTTGCACGGGTGATGGACCACATTGGACGAGTGACGGTTACCGGTTACCAGTGGGTTAGTCATGTTGTAACGGGCTAAGAGGCCTGTTAAGCCAGAGTGTACGGAGTTCAGATGGCTAGGTGCGCACGCAGGCATCGAGGTTTTGATGGTTTGCGCAGAGTTGTAGCACGGCAGAGAGCGCGCCGGAGCAGTTTCAGTCCAATCGGACGATGCGCGGGTGTTTTACAGAACATTGAAAGTTGTATGGAAGAAAACCCCTGGCAGTATGCAATATATGGGAAAACACGAAATACTCTCGGATGGAGGTGTCTGAGAAGTTTGGCGTATATGGACGAAAGTTAGCCACGGTGATGTTCTAACATCGTTACTTGGGACGCAAAACCGTCGGACGCATGGTTTCGAAGCGATGTGCGAAAAACGGGCCAAAATGGTGCACGAACAAAGGGGCACGCGCTATATCTGGCAGAAGGAGAACTCTGCGAGGTGTTGTGTGTATGGACGAAAAGTAGGCATTACGGAGTTGAGCAAACGCGCCGAAGACCGGGAATCGATATCTCCAACCGGCTGGTCGGTAGAGCGATTCCCAACACCCCATAGACACCGCAATGGGTGAAAATCGGCTAAGTCCCAGAAATGGGTTTTCACCCAAAAACAGGGTGATGGAGACATTGCACGGAGTTGGCGTATATGGACGAAAGTTAGCCACGGTGGTGTTCTAACATCGGTGCTTGGGACGCAAAACCGTCGGACGCATGGTTTCGAAGGGATGTACGAAAAACGGGTCAAAATGGTGCACGAACAAAGGGGCACGCGCTGTATCTGGCAGAAGGAGAACTCTGCGAGGTGTTGTGTGTATGGACAAAAAGTAGGCATTACGGAGTTGAGCAAACGCGCCGAAGACCGGGAATCGATATCTCCAACCGGCTGGTCGGTAGAGCGATTCCCAACACCCCATAGACACCGCAATGGGTGAAAATCGGCTAAGTCCCAGAAATGGGTTTTCACCCAAAAACAGGGTGATGGAGACATTGCACGGAGTTGGCGTATATGGACGAAAGTTAGCCACGGTGGTGTTCTAACATCGGTGCTTGGGACGCAAAACCGTCGAATGCATGGTTTCGAGGCAATGTGCGAAAAACGGGCAAAATGGTGCACGAACAAAGGGGCACGCGCTATATCTGGCAGAAGGAGAACTCTGCGAGGTGTTGTGTGTATGGACAAAAAGTAGGCATTACAGAGTTTAGCAAACGCGCCGAAGACCGCAAAACGATATCTCCAACCGGCTGGTCGGTAGAGCGATTCCCAACACCCCATAGACACCGCAATGGGTGAAAATCGGCTAAGTCCCAATATGTACCTTCAGAGGGGCATATCTCGAAAACTTCTCGTCAGATCGGGGCCAAATTCACAGAGAAGACACATGTCGAGGAGTTGTTTCGGTTGAGCGATAGTGGTTTTTGGGTGAAAATGTACCCCTAAACCTTGTACAGAGAGGACCCCTTCCGTAGAGCAAAATCCTGAAGGTCGGGGTCGCACAAGTGTGCACCCCCTTCCGTAGAGCAAAATCCTGAAGGTCGGGGTCGCGCAAGGGTCGACATGGGTCGAGGTGGACTATCATGCGAAACCACTTTTTTCGGTCCCTACGGTGCCCCTAGATGATGAAAAGTACAATCCGAGGTTGATTACGAACACTTTTGTGCACCCCCTTCCGTAGAGCAAAATCCTGAAGGTCGGGGTTGCGCACAAGTCGACCCCCTTCCGTAGAGCAAAATCCTGAAGGTCGGGGTTGCGCACAAGTCGACCCCCTTCCGTAGAGCAAAATCCTGAAGGTCGGGGTCGCGCAAGGGTCGACATGGGTCGAGGTGGACTATCATGCGAAACCACTTTTTTCGGTCCCTACGGTGCCCCTAGATGATGAAAAGTACAATCCGAGGTTGATTACGAACACTTTTGTGCACCCCCTTCCGTAGAGCAAAATCCTGAAGGTCGGGGTCGCGCAAGGGTCGACATGGGTCGAGGTGGACTATCATGCGAAACCACTTTTTCCGGTCCCTACGGTGCCCCTAGATGATGAAAAGTACAATCCGAGGTTGATTACGAACACTTTTGTGCACCCCCTTCCGTAGAGCAAAATCCTGAAGGTCGGGGTTGCGCACAAGTAGACCCCCTTCCGTAGAGCAAAATCCTGAAGGTCTGGGTCGCGCAAGGGTCGACATGGGTCGAGGTGGACTATCATGCGAAACCACTTTTTTCGGTCCCTACGGTGCCCCTAGATGATGAAAAGTACAATCCGAGGTTGATTACGAACACTTTTGTGCACCCCCTTCCGTAGAGCAAAATCCTGAAGGTCAGGGTTGCGCACAAGTAGACCCCCTTCCGTAGAGCAAAATCCTGAAGGTCGGGGTCGCGCAAGGGTCGACATGGGTCGAGGTGGACTATCATGCGAAACCACTTTTTTCGGTCCCTACGGTGCCCCTAGATGATGAAAAGTACAATCCGAGGTTGATTACGAACACTTTTGTGCAACCCCTTCCGTAGAGCAAAATCCTGAAGGTCGGGGTCGCACAAGTGTGCACCCCCTTCCGTAGAGCAAAATCCTGAAGGTCGGGGTCGCGCAAGGGTCGACATGGGTCGAGGTGGACTATCATGCGAAACCACTTTTTTCGGTCCCTACGGTGCCCCTAGATGATGAAAAGTACAATCCGAGGTTGATTACGAACACTTTTGTGCACCCCCTTCCGTAGAGCAAAATCCTGAAGGTCAGGGTTGCGCACAAGTAGACCCCCTTCCGTAGAGCAAAATCCTGAAGGTCGGGGTCGCGCAAGGGTCGACATGGGTCGAGGTGGACTATCATGCGAAACCACTTTTTTCGGTCCCTACGGTGCCCCTAGATGATGAAAAGTACAATCCGAGGTTGATTACGAACACTTGTGCGCAACCCCTTCCGTAGAGCAAAATCCTGAAGGTCGGGGTCGCACAAGTGTGCACCCCCTTCCGTAGAGCAAAATCCTGAAGGTCGGGGTCGCGCAAGGGTCGACATGGGTCGAGGTGGACTATCATGCGAAACCACTTTTTTCGGTCCCTACGGTGCCCCTAGATGATGAAAAGTACAATCCGAGGTTGATTACGAACACTTTTGTGCACCCCCTTCCGTAGAGCAAAATCCTGAAGGTCAGGGTTGCGCACAAGTAGACCCCCTTCCGTAGAGCAAAATCCTGAAGGTCGGGGTCGCGCAAGGGTCGACATGGGTCGAGGTGGACTATCATGCGAAACCACTTTTTTCGGTCCCTACGGTGCCCCTAGATGATGAAAAGTACAATCCGAGGTTGATTACGAACACTTGTGCGCAACCCCTTCCGTAGAGCAAAATCCTGAAGGTCGGGGTCGCACAAGTGTGCACCCCCTTCCGTAGAGCAAAATCCTGAAGGTCGGGGTCGCGCAAGGGTCGACATGGGTCGAGGTGGACTATCATGCGAAACCACTTTTTTCGGTCCCTACGGTGCCCCTAGATGATGAAAAGTACAATCCGAGGTTGATTACGAACACTTTTGTGCACCCCCTTCCGTAGAGCAAAATCCTGAAGGTCGGGGTTGCGCACAAGTCGACCCCCTTCCGTAGAGCAAAATCCTGAAGGTCGGGGTCGCGCAAGGGTCGACATGGGTCGAGGTGGACTATCATGCGAAACCACTTTTTTCGGTCCCTACGGTGCCCCTAGATGATGAAAAGTACAATCCGAGGTTGATTACGAACACTTTTGTGCACCCCCTTCCGTAGAGCAAAATCCTGAAGGTCGGGGTCGCGCAAGGGTAGACCCCTTCCGTAGAGCAAAATCCTGAAGGTCGGGGTCGCGCAAGGGTCGACATGGGTCGAGGTGGACTATCATGCGAAACCACTTTTTTCGGTCCCTACGGTGCCCCTAGATGATGAAAAGTACAATCCGAGGTTGATTACGAACACTTTTGTGCACCCCCTTCCGTAGAGCAAAATCCTGAAGGTCGGGGTCGCGCAAGGGTCGACATGGGTCGAGGTGGACTATCATGCGAAACCACTTTTTTCGGTCCCTACGGTGCCCCTAGATGATGAAAAGTACAATCCGAGGTTGATTACGAACACTTTTGTGCACCCCCTTCCGTAGAGCAAAATCCTGAAGGTCGGGGTTGCGCACAAGTAGACCCCCTTCCGTAGAGCAAAATCCTGAAGGTCGGGGTCGCGCAAGGGTCGACATGGGTCGAGGTGGACTATCATGCGAAACCACTTTTTTCGGTCCCTACGGTGCCCCTAGATGATGAAAAGTACAATCCGAGGTTGATTACGAACACTTTTGTGCACCCCCTTCCGTAGAGCAAAATCCTGAAGGTCGGGGTTGCGCACAAGTCGACCCCCTTCCGTAGAGCAAAATCCTGAAGGTCGGAGTCGCGCAAGGGTCGACATGGGTCGAGGTGGACTATCATGCGAAACCACTTTTTTCGGTCCCTACGGTGCCCCTAGATGATGAAAAGTACAATCCGAGGTTGATTACGAACACTTTTGTGCACCCCCTTCCGTAGAGCAAAATCCTGAAGGTCGGGGTCGCGCAAGGGTCGACATGGGTCGAGGTGGACTATCATGCGAAACCACTTTTTTCGGTCCCTACGGTGCCCCTAGATGATGAAAAGTACAATCCGAGGTTGATTACGAACACTTTTGTGCACCCCCTTCCGTAGAGCAAAATCCTGAAGGTCGGGGTTGCGCACAAGTAGACCCCCTTCCGTAGAGCAAAATCCTGAAGGTCGGGGTTGCGCACAAGTAGACCCCCTTCCGTAGAGCAAAATCCTGAAGGTCGGGGTCGCGCAAGGGTCGACATGGGTCGAGGTGGACTATCATGCGAAACCACTTTTTTCGGTCCCTACGGTGCCCCTAGATGATGAAAAGTACAATCCGAGGTTGATTACGAACACTTTTGTGCACCCCCTTCCGTAGAGCAAAATCCTGAAGGTCGGGGTTGCGCACAAGTCGACCCCCTTCCGTAGAGCAAAATCCTGAAGGTCGGGGTCGCGCAAGGGTCGACATGGGTCGAGGTGGACTATCATGCGAAACCACTTTTTTCGGTCCCTACGGTGCCCCTAGATGATGAAAAGTACAATCCGAGGTTGATTACGAACACTTTTGTGCACCCCCTTCCGTAGAGCAAAATCCTGAAGGTCGGGGTTGCGCACAAGTAGACCCCCTTCCGTAGAGCAAAATCCTGAAGGTCGGGGTCGCGCAAGTGTCGACATGGGTCGAAGTGGACTATCATGCGAAACCACTTTTTTCGGTCCCTACGGTGCCCCTACATGATGAAAAGTACAATCCGAGGTTGATTACGAACACTTTTGTGCACCCCCTTCCGTAGAGCAAAATCCTGAAGGTCGGGGTCGCGCAAGGGTAGACCCCTTCCGTAGAGCAAAATCCTGAAGGTCGGGGTCGCACAAGTGTGCACCCCCTTCCGTAGAGCAAAATCCTGAAGGTCGGGGTCGCGCAAGGGTCGACATAGGTCGAGGTGGACTATCATGCGAAACCACTTTTTTCGGTCCCTACGGTGCCCCTAGATGATGAAAAGTACAATCCGAGGTTGATTACGAACACTTTTGTGCACCCCCTTCCGTAGAGCAAAATCCTGAAGGTCGGGGTTGCGCACAAGTCGACCCCCTTCCGTAGAGCAAAATCCTGAAGGTCGGGGTTGCGCACAAGTAGACCCCCTTCCGTAGAGCAAAATCCTGAAGGTCGGGGTCGCGCAAGGGTCGACATGGGTCGAGGTGGACTATCATGCGAAACCACTTTTTTCGGTCCCTACGGTGCCCCTAGATGATGAAAAGTACAATCCGAGGTTGATTACGAACACTTTTGTGCACCCCCTTCCGTAGAGCAAAATCCTGAAGGTCGGGGTTGCGCACAAGTAGACCCCCTTCCGTAGAGCAAAATCCTGAAGGTCGGGGTTGCGCACAAGTAGACCCCCTTCCGTAGAGCAAAATCCTGAAGGTCGGGGTCGCGCAAGGGTCGACATGGGTCGAGGTGGACTATCATGCGAAACCACTTTTTTCGGTCCCTACGGTGCCCCTAGATGATGAAAAGTACAATCCGAGGTTGATTACGAACACTTTTGTGCACCCCCTTCCGTAGAGCAAAATCCTGAAGGTCGGGGTTGCGCACAAGTCGACCCCCTTCCGTAGAGCAAAATCCTGAAGGTCGGAGTCGCGCAAGGGTCGACATGGGTCGAGGTGGACTATCATGCGAAACCACTTTTTTCGGTCCCTACGGTGCCCCTAGATGATGAAAAGTACAATCCGAGGTTGATTACGAACACTTTTGTGCACCCCCTTCCGTAGAGCAAAATCCTGAAGGTCGGGGTCGCGCAAGGGTCGACATGGGTCGAGGTGGACTATCATGCGAAACCACTTTTTTCGGTCCCTACGGTGCCCCTAGATGATGAAAAGTACAATCCGAGGTTGATTACGAACACTTTTGTGCACCCCCTTCCGTAGAGCAAAATCCTGAAGGTCGGGGTTGCGCACAAGTAGACCCCCTTCCGTAGAGCAAAATCCTGAAGGTCGGGGTTGCGCACAAGTAGACCCCCTTCCGTAGAGCAAAATCCTGAAGGTCGGGGTCGCGCAAGGGTCGACATGGGTCGAGGTGGACTATCATGCGAAACCACTTTTTTCGGTCCCTACGGTGCCCCTAGATGATGAAAAGTACAATCCGAGGTTGATTACGAACACTTTTGTGCACCCCCTTCCGTAGAGCAAAATCCTGAAGGTCGGGGTTGCGCACAAGTCGACCCCCTTCCGTAGAGCAAAATCCTGAAGGTCGGGGTCGCGCAAGGGTCGACATGGGTCGAGGTGGACTATCATGCGAAACCACTTTTTTCGGTCCCTACGGTGCCCCTAGATGATGAAAAGTACAATCCGAGGTTGATTACGAACACTTTTGTGCACCCCCTTCCGTAGAGCAAAATCCTGAAGGTCGGGGTCGCGCAAGGGTAGACCCCTTCCGTAGAGCAAAATCCTGAAGGTCGGGGTCGCACAAGTGTGCACCCCCTTCCGTAGAGCAAAATCCTGAAGGTCGGGGTCGCGCAAGGGTCGACATAGGTCGAGGTGGACTATCATGCGAAACCACTTTTTTCGGTCCCTACGGTGCCCCTAGATGATGAAAAGTACAATCCGAGGTTGATTACGAACACTTTTGTGCACCCCCTTCCGTAGAGCAAAATCCTGAAGGTCGGGGTTGCGCACAAGTCGACCCCCTTCCGTAGAGCAAAATCCTGAAGGTCGGGGTTGCGCACAAGTAGACCCCCTTCCGTAGAGCAAAATCCTGAAGGTCGGGGTCGCGCAAGGGTCGACATGGGTCGAGGTGGACTATCATGCGAAACCACTTTTTTCGGTCCCTACGGTGCCCCTAGATGATGAAAAGTACAATCCGAGGTTGATTACGAACACTTTTGTGCACCCCCTTCCGTAGAGCAAAATCCTGAAGGTCGGGGTTGCGCACAAGTAGACCCCCTTCCGTAGAGCAAAATCCTGAAGGTCGGGGTCGCGCAAGGGTCGACATGGGTCGAGGTGGACTATCATGCGAAACCACTTTTTTCGGTCCCTACGGTGCCCCTAGATGATGAAAAGTACAATCCGAGGTTGATTACGAACACTTTTGTGCACCCCCTTCCGTAGAGCAAAATCCTGAAGGTCGGGGTTGCGCACAAGTAGACCCCCTTCCGTAGAGCAAAATCCTGAAGGTCGGGGTCGCACAAGTGTGCACCCCCTTCCGTAGAGCAAAATCCTGAAGGTCGGGGTTGCGCACAAGTCGACCCCCTTCCGTAGAGCAAAATCCTGAAGGTCGGGGTCGCGCAAGGGTCGACATGGGTCGAGGTGGACTATCATGCGAAACCACTTTTTTCGGTCCCTACGGTGCCCCTAGATGATGAAAAGTACAATCCGAGGTTGATTACGAACACTTTTGTGCACCCCCTTCCGTAGAGCAAAATCCTGAAGGTCGGGGTCGCGCAAGGGTCGACATGGGTCGAGGTGGACTATCATGCGAAACCACTTTTTTCGGTCCCTACGGTGCCCCTAGATGATGAAAAGTACAATCCGAGGTTGATTACGAACACTTTTGTGCACCCCCTTCCGTAGAGCAAAATCCTGAAGGTCGGGGTTGCGCACAAGTCGACCCCCTTCCGTAGAGCAAAATCCTGAAGGTCGGGGTCGCGCAAGGGTCGACATGGGTCGAGGTGGACTATCATGCGAAACCACTTTTTTCGGTCCCTACGGTGCCCCTAGATGATGAAAAGTACAATCCGAGGTTGATTACGAACACTTTTGTGCACCCCCTTCCGTAGAGCAAAATCCTGAAGGTCGGGGTCGCGCAAGGGTCGACATGGGTCGAGGTGGACTATCATGCGAAACCACTTTTTTCGGTCCCTACGGTGCCCCTAGATGATGAAAAGTACAATCCGAGGTTGATTACGAACACTTTTGTGCACCCCCTTCCGTAGAGCAAAATCCTGAAGGTCGGGGTTGCGCACAAGTAGACCCCCTTCCGTAGAGCAAAATCCTGAAGGTCGGGGTCGCGCAAGGGTCGACATGGGTCGAGGTGGACTATCATGCGAAACCACTTTTTTCGGTCCCTACGGTGCCCCTAGATGATGAAAAGTACAATCCGAGGTTGATTACGAACACTTTTGTGCACCCCCTTCCGTAGAGCAAAATCCTGAAGGTCGGGGTTGCGCACAAGTCGACCCCCTTCCGTAGAGCAAAATCCTGAAGGTCGGGGTTGCGCACAAGTCGACCCCCTTCCGTAGAGCAAAATCCTGAAGGTCGGGGTCGCGCAAGGGTCGACATGGGTCGAGGTGGACTATCATGCGAAACCACTTTTTTCGGTCCCTACGGTGCCCCTAGATGATGAAAAGTACAATCCGAGGTTGATTACGAACACTATTGTGCACCCCCTTCCGTAGAGCAAAATCCTGAAGGTCGGGGTTGCGCACAAGTCGACCCCCTTCCGTAGAGCAAAATCCTGAAGGTCGGGGTCGCGCAAGGGTCGACATGGGTCGAGGTGGACTATCATGCGAAACCACTTTTTTCGGTCCCTACGGTGCCCCTAGATGATGAAAAGTACAATCCGAGGTTGATTACGAACACTTTTGTGCACCCCCTTCCGTAGAGCAAAATCCTGAAGGTCGGGGTTGCGCACAAGTCGACCCCCTTCCGTAGAGCAAAATCCTGAAGGTCGGAGTCGCGCAAGGGTCGACATGGGTCGAGGTGGACTATCATGCGAAACCACTTTTTTCGGTCCCTACGGTGCCCCTAGATGATGAAAAGTACAATCCGAGGTTGATTACGAACACTTTTGTGCACCCCCTTCCGTAGAGCAAAATCCTGAAGGTCGGGGTCGCGCAAGGGTCGACATGGGTCGAGGTGGACTATCATGCGAAACCACTTTTTTCGGTCCCTACGGTGCCCCTAGATGATGAAAAGTACAATCCGAGGTTGATTACGAACACTTTTGTGCACCCCCTTCCGTAGAGCAAAATCCTGAAGGTCGGGGTTGCGCACAAGTAGACCCCCTTCCGTAGAGCAAAATCCTGAAGGTCGGGGTTGCGCACAAGTAGACCCCCTTCCGTAGAGCAAAATCCTGAAGGTCGGGGTCGCGCAAGGGTCGACATGGGTCGAGGTGGACTATCATGCGAAACCACTTTTTTCGGTCCCTACGGTGCCCCTAGATGATGAAAAGTACAATCCGAGGTTGATTACGAACACTTTTGTGCACCCCCTTCCGTAGAGCAAAATCCTGAAGGTCGGGGTTGCGCACAAGTCGACCCCCTTCCGTAGAGCAAAATCCTGAAGGTCGGGGTCGCGCAAGGGTCGACATGGGTCGAGGTGGACTATCATGCGAAACCACTTTTTTCGGTCCCTACGGTGCCCCTAGATGATGAAAAGTACAATCCGAGGTTGATTACGAACACTTTTGTGCACCCCCTTCCGTAGAGCAAAATCCTGAAGGTCGGGGTCGCGCAAGGGTCGACATGGGTCGAGGTGGACTATCATGCGAAACCACTTTTTTCGGTCCCTACGGTGCCCCTAGATGATGAAAAGTACAATCCGAGGTTGATTACGAACACTTTTGTGCACCCCCTTCCGTAGAGCAAAATCCTGAAGGTCGGGGTTGCGCACAAGTAGACCCCCTTCCGTAGAGCAAAATCCTGAAGGTCGGGGTTGCGCACAAGTAGACCCCCTTCCGTAGAGCAAAATCCTGAAGGTCGGGGTCGCGCAAGGGTCGACATGGGTCGAGGTGGACTATCATGCGAAACCACTTTTTTCGGTCCCTACGGTGCCCCTAGATGATGAAAAGTACAATCCGAGGTTGATTACGAACACTTTTGTGCACCCCCTTCCGTAGAGCAAAATCCTGAAGGTCGGGGTTGCGCACAAGTAGACCCCCTTCCGTAGAGCAAAATCCTGAAGGTCGGGGTCGCACAAGTGTGCACCCCCTTCCGTAGAGCAAAATCCTGAAGGTCGGGGTTGCGCACAAGTCGACCCCCTTCCGTAGAGCAAAATCCTGAAGGTCGGGGTCGCGCAAGGGTCGACATGGGTCGAGGTGGACTATCATGCGAAACCACTTTTTTCGGTCCCTACGGTGCCCCTAGATGATGAAAAGTACAATCCGAGGTTGATTACGAACACTTTTGTGCACCCCCTTCCGTAGAGCAAAATCCTGAAGGTCGGGGTCGCGCAAGGGTCGACATGGGTCGAGGTGGACTATCATGCGAAACCACTTTTTTCGGTCCCTACGGTGCCCCTAGATGATGAAAAGTACAATCCGAGGTTGATTACGAACACTTTTGTGCACCCCCTTCCGTAGAGCAAAATCCTGAAGGTCGGGGTTGCGCACAAGTCGACCCCCTTCCGTAGAGCAAAATCCTGAAGGTCGGGGTCGCGCAAGGGTCGACATGGGTCGAGGTGGACTATCATGCGAAACCACTTTTTTCGGTCCCTACGGTGCCCCTAGATGATGAAAAGTACAATCCGAGGTTGATTACGAACACTTTTGTGCACCCCCTTCCGTAGAGCAAAATCCTGAAGGTCGGGGTCGCGCAAGGGTCGACATGGGTCGAGGTGGACTATCATGCGAAACCACTTTTTTCGGTCCCTACGGTGCCCCTAGATGATGAAAAGTACAATCCGAGGTTGATTACGAACACTTTTGTGCACCCCCTTCCGTAGAGCAAAATCCTGAAGGTCGGGGTTGCGCACAAGTAGACCCCCTTCCGTAGAGCAAAATCCTGAAGGTCGGGGTCGCGCAAGGGTCGACATGGGTCGAGGTGGACTATCATGCGAAACCACTTTTTTCGGTCCCTACGGTGCCCCTAGATGATGAAAAGTACAATCCGAGGTTGATTACGAACACTTTTGTGCACCCCCTTCCGTAGAGCAAAATCCTGAAGGTCGGGGTTGCGCACAAGTCGACCCCCTTCCGTAGAGCAAAATCCTGAAGGTCGGGGTTGCGCACAAGTCGACCCCCTTCCGTAGAGCAAAATCCTGAAGGTCGGGGTCGCGCAAGGGTCGACATGGGTCGAGGTGGACTATCATGCGAAACCACTTTTTTCGGTCCCTACGGTGCCCCTAGATGATGAAAAGTACAATCCGAGGTTGATTACGAACACTATTGTGCACCCCCTTCCGTAGAGCAAAATCCTGAAGGTCGGGGTTGCGCACAAGTCGACCCCCTTCCGTAGAGCAAAATCCTGAAGGTCGGGGTCGCGCAAGGGTCGACATGGGTCGAGGTGGACTATCATGCGAAACCACTTTTTTCGGTCCCTACGGTGCCCCTAGATGATGAAAAGTACAATCCGAGGTTGATTACGAACACTTTTGTGCACCCCCTTCCGTAGAGCAAAATCCTGAAGGTCGGGGTCGCGCAAGGGTCGACATGGGTCGAGGTGGACTATCATGCGAAACCACTTTTTTCGGTCCCTACGATGCCCCTAGATGATGAAAAGTACAATCCGAGGTTGATTACGAACACTTTTGTGCACCCCCAAAAATGGCCAAAATCCTGAAGGTCCGGGTTCTCGGGGCGGTCGAGGCCCTCTGACGTGCACGAAAAACCGGTACCCACGCCGAGCTTCAGAATTTGGTCTCCAGAGACCAAGTCCCAACCGAAACTGGCAACCCACAAAAGTATACCAAGGAGTGGTCGGATCGAGTTACAGTGTTCGAGAGTATTGACGAGGATGGTTATACGCAACTTTTTGCTAAAGGTGTCCAAGACCGTCAGACCCTTACTTACGGAGATATAAGACACGTGCGTGGTTGCCCGTGCCGAGCTTCAGAAATGTTGCTCCAGAGACTAAGTCCCAGAAAACCTTCCGACCCCAAAAACTCCCAGAAGGAGTCGTCGGATCGTTTCGCGATGTTCTAGTGAAATGTTCAGCTCAACGGAATGCAACTTTTATCTAAAGGGGTCCAAGACCGTCAGACGCTTAGGTACGGAGATACGGGCATGGGTCGGTTTTCCCCATACAAAATACCCCATGGAAAACTGCAAAACCCCAAAACAGGTCGAAGGAGTGGTCGGATCGTTTCGTGATGTTCTAGTGAAATGTTCCATTCGATAGGGCGCAACTTTTTGCTAAAGGTGTCCAAGACCGTCAGACACTTACTTACGGAGATATAAGACACGTGCGTGGTTGCCCGTGCCGAGCTTCAGAAATGTTGCTCCAGAGACAAAGTCCCAGAAAACCTTCGGACCCCAAAAACTCCCAGAAGGAGTCGTCGGATCGTTTCGCGATGTTCTAGTGAAATGTTCAGCTCGACGGAATGCAACTTTTACCTTAAGGGGTCCAAGACCGTCAGACGCTTAGGTACGGAGATACGGGCATGGGTCGGTTTTCCCCATACAAAATACCCCATGGAAAACTGCAAAACCCCAAAACAGGTCGAAGGAGTGGTCGGATCGTTTCGTGGTGTTGTAGTGAAATGTTCCATTCGATGAGACGCAACTTTTTGCTAAAGGTGTCCAAGACCGTCAGACCCTTACTTACGGAGATATAAGACACGTGCGTGGTTGCTCGTGCCGAGCTTCAGAAATGTT
>NW_026525473.1:175000-185000 GCF_943737925.1 Anopheles nili | reverse complement strand
TTGGACCCCTTTAGGTAAAAGTTGCATTTCGTCAAGCTGAACATTTCACTAGAACATCGCGAAACGATCCGACGACTCCTTCTGGGAGTTTTTGGGGTCCGAAGGTTTTCTGGGACTTAGTCTCTGGAGCAACATTTCTGAAGCTCGGCACGAGCAACCACGCACGTGTCTTATATCTCCGTAAGTAAGGGTCTGACGGTCTTGGACACCTTTAGCAAAAAGTTGCGCCCTATCGGATGGAACATTTCACTAGAACACCACGAAACGATCCGACCACTCCTTCGACCTGTTTTGGGGTTTTGCAGTTTTCCATGGGGTATTTTGTATGGGGAAAACCGACCCATGCCCGTATCTCCGTACCTAAGCGTCTGACGGTCTTGGACCCCTTTAGGTAAAAGTTGCATTCCGTCGAGCTGAACATTTCACTAGAACATCGCGAAACGATCCGACGCCTCCTTCTGGGAGTTTTTGGGGTCGGAAGGTTTTCTGGGACTTAGTCTCTGGAGCAACATTTCTGAAGCTCGGCACGAGCAACCACGCACGTGTCTTATATCTCCGTAAGTAAGTGTCTGACGGTCTTGGACACCTTTAGCAAAAAGTTGCGCCCTATCGAATGGAACATTTCACTAGAACACCACGAAACGATCCGACCACTCCTTCGACCTGTTTTGGGGTTTTGCAGTTTTCCATGGGGTATTTTGTATGGGGAAAACCGACCCATGCCCGTATCTCCGTACCTAAGCGTCTGACGGTCTTGGACCCCTTTAGGTAAAAGTTGCATTTCGTCGAGCTGAACATTTCACTAGAACATCGCGAAACGATCCGACGACTCCTTCTGGGAGTTTTTGGGGTCCGAAGGTTTTCTGGGACTTAGTCTCTGGAGCAACATTTCTGAAGCTCGGCACGAGCAACCACGCACGTGTCTTATATCTCCGTAAGTAAGGGTCTGACGGTCTTGGACACCTTTAGCAAAAAGTTGCGTCTCATCGAATGGAACATTTCACTAGAACACCACGAAACGATCCGACCACTCCTTCGACCTGTTTTGGGGTTTTGCAGTTTTCCATGGGGTATTTTGTATGGGGAAAACCGACCCATGCCCGTATCTCCGTACCTAAGCGTCTGACGGTCTTGGACCCCTTTAGGTAAAAGTTGCATTCCGTCGAGCTGAACATTTCACTAGAACATCGCGAAACGATCCGACGCCTCCTTCTGTGAGTTTTTGGGGTCGGAAGGTTTTCTGGGACTTAGTCTCTGGAGCAACATTTCTGAAGCTCGGCACGAGCAACCACGCACGTGTCTTATATCTCCGTAAGTAAGGGTCTGACGGTCTTGGACACCTTTAGCAAAAAGTTGCGCCCTATCGAATGGAACATTTCACTAGAACACCACGAAACGATCCGACCACTCCTTCGACCTGTTTTGGGGTTTTGCAGTTTTCCATGGGGTATTTTGTATGGGGAAAACCGACCCATGCCCGTATCTCCGTACCTAAGCGTCTGACGGTCTTGGACCCCTTGAGGTAAAAGTTGCATTCCGTCGAGCTGAACATTTCACTAGAACATCGCGAAACGATCCGACGACTCCTTCTGGGAGTTTTTGGGGTCCGAAGGTTTTCTGGGACTTAGTCTCTGGAGCAACATTTCTGAAGCTCGGCACGAGCAACCACGCACGTGTCTTATATCTCCGTAAGTAAGGGTCTGACGGTCTTGGACACCTTTAGCAAAAAGTTGCGCCCTATCGAATGGAACATTTCACTAGAACACCACGAAACGATCCGACCACTCCTTCGACCTGTTTTGGGGTTTTGCAGTTTTCCATGGGGTATTTTGTATGGGGAAAACCGACCCATGCCCGTATCTCCGTACCTAAGCGTCTGACGGTCTTGGACCCCTTTAGGTAAAAGTTGCATACCGTCGAGCTGAACATTTCACTAGAACATCGCGAAACGACCCGAAGACTCCTTCTGGGAGTTTTTGGGGTCCGAAGGTTTTCTGGGACTTAGTCTCTGGAGCAACATTTCTGAAGCTCGGCACGAGCAACCACGCACGTGTCTTATATCTCCGTAAGTAAGGGTCTGACGGTCTTGGACACCTTTAGCAAAAAGTTGCGCCCTATCGAATGGAACATTTCACTAGAACACCACGAAACGATCCGACCACTCCTTCGACCTGTTTTGGGGTTTTGCAGTTTTCCATGGGGTATTTTGTATGGGGAAAACCGACCCATGCCCGTACTTCCGTACCTAAGCGTCTGACGGTCTTGGACCCCTTTAGGTAAAAGTTGCATACCGTCGAGCTGAACATTTCACTAGAACATCGCGAAACGATCCGAGGCCTCCTTCTGGGAGTTTTTGGGGTCCGAAGGTTTTCTGGGACTTAGTCTCTGGAGCAACATTTCTGAAGCTCGGCACGAGCAACCACGCACGTGTCTTATATCTCCGTAAGTAAGGGTCTGACGGTCTTGGACACTTTTAGCAAAAAGTTGCGCCCTATCGAATGGAACATTTCACTAGAACACCACGAAGCGATCCGACCACTCCTTCGACCTGTTTTGGGGTTTTGCAGTTTTCCATGGGGTATTTTGTATGGGGAAAACCGACCCATGCCCGTATCTCCGTACCTAAGCGTCTGACGGTCTTGGACCCCTTTAGGTAAAAGTTGCATTTCGTCGAGCTGAACATTTCACTAGAACATCGCGAAACGATCCGACGACTCCTTCTGGGAGTTTTTGGGGTCCGAAGGTTTTCTGGGACTTAGTCTCTGGAGCAACATTTCTGAAGCTCGGCACGAGCAACCACGCACGTGTCTTATATCTCCGTAAGTAAGGGTCTGACGGTCTTGGACACCTTTAGCAAAAAGTTGCGTATAACCATCCTCGTCAATACTCTCGAACACTGTAACTCGATCCGACCACTCCTTGGTACACTTTTGTGGGTTGCCAGTTTCGGTTGGGACTTAGTCTCTGGAGACCAAATTCTGAAGCTCGGCGTGGGTACCGACTTTTCGTGCACGTCAGAGGGCCTCGACCGCCCCGAGAACCCGACCTTCAGGATTTTGGCCATTTTCGGGGGTGCACAAAAGTGTTCGTAATCATCCTCGGATTGTACTTTTCATCATCTAGGGGCACCGTAGGGACCGAAAAAAGTGGTTTCGCATGATAGTCCACCTCGACCCATGTCGACCCTTGCGCGACCCCGACCTTCAGGATTTTGCTCTACGGAAGGGGGTGCACAAAAGTGTTCGTAATCAACCTCGGATTGTACTTTTCATCATCTAGGGGCACCGTAGGGACCGAAAAAAGTGGTTTCGCATGATAGTCCACCTCGACCCATGTCGACCCTTGCGCGACCCCGACCTTCAGGATTTTGCTCTACGGAAGGGGGTGCACACTTGTGCGACCCCGACCTTCAGGATTTTGCTCTACGGAAGGGGGTGCACAAAAGTGTTCGTAATCAACCTCGGATTGTACTTTTCATCATCTAGGGGCACCGTAGGGACCGAAAAAAGTGGTTTCGCATGATAGTCCACCTCGACCCATGTCGACCCTTGCGCGACCCCGACCTTCAGGATTTTGCTCTACGGAAGGGGTCTACCCTTGCGCGACCCCGACCTTCAGGATTTTGCTCTACGGAAGGGGGTGCACAAAAGTGTTCGTAATCAACCTCGGATTGTACTTTTCATCATCTAGGGGCACCGTAGGGACCGAAAAAAGTGGTTTCGCATGATAGTCCACCTCGACCCATGTCGACCCTTGCGCGACCCCGACCTTCAGGATTTTGCTCTACGGAAGGGGGTGCACAAAAGTGTTCGTAATCAACCTCGGATTGTACTTTTCATCATCTAGGGGCACCGTAGGGACCGAAAAAAGTGGTTTCGCATGATAGTCCACCTCGACCCATGTCGCCCCTTGCGCGACCCCGACCTTCAGGATTTTGCTCTACGGAAGGGGGTGCACAAAAGTGTTCGTAATCAACCTCGGATTGTACTTTTCATCATCTAGGGGCACCGTAGGGACCGAAAAAAGTGGTTTCGCATGATAGTCCACCTCGACCCATGTCGACCCTTGCGCGACCCCGACCTTCAGGATTTTGCTCTACGGAAGGGGTCCTCTCTGTACAAGGTTTAGGGGTACATTTTCACCCAAAAACCACTATCGCTCAACCGAAAAAACTCCTCGACATGTGTCTTCTCTGTGAATTTGGCCCCGATCTGACGAGTAGTTTTCGAGATATGCCCCTCTGAAGGTACATATTGGGACTTAGCCGATTTTCACCTATTGCGGTGTCTATGGGGTGTTGGGAATCGCTCTACCGACCATCCGGTTGGAGATATCGATTCCCGGTCTTTGGCGCGTTTGCTCAACTCCGTAATGCCTACTTTTCGTCCATACACACAACACCTCGCAGAGTTCTCCTTCTGCCAGATATAGCGCGTGCCCCTTTGCTCGTGCACCGTTTTGGCCCGTTTTTCGCACATCGCTTTGAAACCATGCGTGCGACGGTTTTGCGTCCCAGGTACCGATGTTAGAACACCACTGTGGCTAACTTTCGTCCATATACGCCAAACTTCTCAGACACCTCCATCCGAGAGTATTTCGTGTTTTCCCATATATTGCATACTGCCAGGGGTTTTCTTCCATACAACTTTCAATGTTCTGTAAAACACCCGCGCATCGTCCGATTGGACTAAAACTGCTGCGGCGCGCTCTCTGCCGTGCTACAACTCTGCGCAAACCATCAAAACCTCGATGCCTGCGTGCGCACCTAGCCATCTGAACTCCGTACACTCTGGCTGAACAGGCCTCTTAGCCCGTTACAACATGGCTAACCCACTGGTAACCGGTAACCGTCACTCGTCCAATGTGGTCCATCACCCGTGCAAGCTGTTTCGCGTGCTTGCGCTTGCTCCGTGAGCAATCCCGCGTGCATTCGGTTGTCTTCCAACAGCGTGTTCGTCTCGCAACAATCTCCTCCGTGTGTACGCCTGGTGCTATGCAACAAGTTGAAATTTTTCGGGAAGTCAAGTTTTGGGACTTGTACTTTTTTTCAACATTAAATGCAGCTTTTCGCACACCATAGCAACTCGGGCTTCGACTTTCGGGACTTGGTGCTTTTCGCGGATCAAGCCCAATGGACTTGACCCGCTAAAGCTCACCTCCTCTCTATCGCTCCATTCGGGTAGCTATGGTGCACCCCAGCCGGTAGCGCACATGCACCCCATGTCTGGGGCACAAGCACACCACCCACTAGGACACACCACAGCAGCACACCCTTCTGCACATAGCACCACGTGTGTGCAGCGTCGCCTTACCCAAGCGACTTGCGGCACCTTGCAGGAGCAAGCTCCCACAGGTGGCGCGCAGCCGGTGTGTGACTCTCGCACACTCCCGACTAGGTGGTACCATCATCACCATGGCACGCACCCAGGCACCTGCACCTGCTGCAGGTACCTTACGCACACGCGTGATGACCCCCGCGTGTGGAGGGCCGGTGGATTCCCGGTGGGTGCAAGTCACTCTACTCCGAGCCCTGGAACACCTTCCCAGGGTGTTTTCCATGTACCACTAACCCTTGGTTGGACACCTCTTGGCTACTTGACCCCTTTCCCGGTGGGTGCAATTCACCGTGCGGAACCTTTCGGCCGCTCTCCCTAGGACTGTGTTGCAGGCAAGCACAGTGGTTCCGCGACCTAGAGACAGCGGCATCCCTTGTTACTGCAACTCCGAGCCCTGGGACACCTTCCCTGGGTGTTTTCCATGTACCACTAGCCTCTGGTTGACCATCGGTGGAGGTACTTGATTTCACCCAAAACCACCCTAGGTCACCGTTCCGACCGCCCAGCTACCGTTAAAACGCCTCCGGACACCAGGACACACCTTCCCGGTACCAGAACCAGTCGTAGTTCCCGTCACCCAAATTTCATACAACCGTCACCCACGGGTCGAAACACCTTGCCACTACATGAGTCTAGTATTGGGTCCTAGGGTCTCTTTTCGACAACTCCCGACCTCCCTGATATCGAATCGTCAGTTTACATGAGGAGGCTAAACTTTCTATGACGACTCAGTACAACCATACCTCCCTATAATAGTGAAATGTCAAATTCTAGGGCTTTTTGGCCATGGAAAATTCTGAAGCTCGGCACGAGCAAACATGACCCATGCTTGTATCTCCGAAACTATGAGTCTGACAGTTTTGCACCCTTCTGCGGAAAGTTGTGTCTCGTTAAGCCTAAAAAGTCAGTAGAACATCGCGAAACGATCCGACCACTCCTTCGACCTGTTTTTGGGTTTTGCAGTTTTCCATGGGGTATTTTGTATGGGGAAAACCGACCCATGCCCGTATCTCCGTACCTAAGCGTCTGACGGTCTTGGACCCCTTTAGGTAAAAGTTGCATTCCGTCGAGCTGAACATTTCACTAGAACATCGCGAAACGATCCGACGACTCCTTCTGGGAGTTTTTGGGGTCGGAAGGTTTTCTGGGACTTAGTCTCTGGAGCAACATTTCTGAAGCTCGGCACGGGCAACCACGCACGTGTCTTATATCTCCGTAAGTAAGGGTCTGACGGTCTTGGACACCTTTAGCAAAAAGTTGCGCCCTATCGAATGGAACATTTCACTAGAACACCACGAAACGATCCGACCACTCCTTCGACCTGTTTTTGGGTTTTGCAGTTTTCCATGGGGTATTTTGTATGGGGAAAACCGACCCATGCCCGTATCTCCGTACCTAAGCGTCTGACGGTCTTGGACCCCTTTAGGTAAAAGTTGCATTCCGTCGAGGTGAACATTTCACTAGAACATCGCGAAACGATCCGACGACTCCTTCTGGGAGTTTTTGGGGTCCGAAGGTTTTCTGGGACTTAGTCTCTGGAGCAACATTTCTGAAGCTCGGCACGGGCAACCACGCACGTGTCTTATATCTCCGTAAGTAAGGGTCTGACGGTCTTGGACACCTTTAGCAAAAAGTTGCGCCCTATCGAATGGAACATTTCACTAGAACACCACGAAACGATCCGACCACTCCTTCGACCTGTTTTTGGGTTTTGCAGTTTTCCATGGGGTATTTTGTATGGGGAAAACCGACCCATGCCCGTATCTCCGTACCTAAGCGTCTGACGGTCTTGGACCCCTTTAGGTAAAAGTTGCATTCCATCGAGCTGAACATTTCACTAGAACATCGCGAAACGATCCGACGCCTCCTTCTGGGAGTTTTTGGGGTCGGAAGGTTTTCTGGGACTTAGTCTCTGGAGCAACATTTCTGAAGCTCGGCACGGGCAACCACGCACGTGTCTTATATCTCCGTAAGTAAGGGTCTGACGGTCTTGGACACCTTTAGCAAAAAGTTGCGCCCTATCGAATGGAACATTTCACTAGAACACCACGAAACGATCCGACCACTCCTTCGACCTGTTTTTGGGTTTTGCAGTTTTCCATGGGGTATTTTGTATGGGGAAAACCGACCCATGCCCGTATCTCCGTACCTAAGCGTCTGACGGTCTTGGACCCCTTGAGGTAAAAGTTGCATTCCGTCGAGCTGAACATTTCACTAGAACATCGCGAAACGATCCGACGCCTCCTTCTGGGAGTTTTTGGGGTCCGAAGGTTTTCTGGGACTTAGTCTCTGGAGCAACATTTCTGAAGCTCGGCACGAGCAACCACGCACGTGTCTTATATCTCCGTAAGTAAGTGTCTGACGGTCTTGGACACCTTTAGCAAAAAGTTGCGCCCTATCGAATGGAACATTTCACTAGAACACCACGAAACGATCCGACCACTCCTTCGACCTGTTTTGGGGTTTTGCAGTTTTCCATGGGGTATTTTGTATGGGGAAAACCGACCCATGCCCGTATCTCCGTACCTAAGCGTCTGACGGTCTTGGACCCCTTTAGGTAAAAGTTGCATTCCGTCGAGCTGAACATTTCACTAGAACATCGCGAAACGATCCGACCACTCCTTCTGGGAGTTTTTGGGGTCGGAAGGTTTTCTGGGACTTAGTCTCTGGAGCAACATTTCTGAAGCTCGGCACGAGCAACCACGCACGTGTCTTATATCTCCGTAAGTAAGGGTCTGACGGTCTTGGACACCTTTAGCAAAAAGTTGCGTATAACCATCCTCGTCAATACTCTCGAACACTGTAACTCGATCCGACCACTCCTTGGTACACTTTTGTGGGTTGCCAGTTTCGGTTGGGACTTAGTCTCTGGAGACCAAATTCTGAAGCTCGGCGTGGGTACCGACTTTTCGTGTACGTCCGAGGGCCTCGACCGCACCGAGAACCCGGACCTTCAGGATTTTGGCCATTTTTGGGGGTGCACAAAAGTGTTCGTAATCAACCTCGGATTGTACTTTTCATCATCTAGGGGCACCGTAGGGACCGAAAAAAGTGGTTTCGCATGATAGTCCACCTCGACCCATGTCGACCCTTGCGCGACCCCGACCTTCAGGATTTTGCTCTACGGAAGGGGGTGCACAAAAGTGTTCGTAATCAACCTCGGATTGTACTTTTCATCATCTAGGGGCACCGTAGGGACCGAAAAAAGTGGTTTCGCATGATAGTCCACCTCGACCCATGTCGACCCTTGCTCGACCCCGACCTTCAGGATTTTGCTCTACGGAAGGGGGTCTACTTGTGCGCAACCCCGACCTTCAGGATTTTGCTCTACGGAAGGGGGTGCACAAAAGTGTTCGTAATCAACCTCGGATTGTACTTTTCATCATCTAGGGGCACCGTAGGGACCGAAAAAAGTGGTTTCGCATGATAGTCCACCTCGACCCATGTCGACCCTTGCGCGACCCCGACCTTCAGGATTTTGCTCTACGGAAGGGGGTGCACACTTGTGCGACCCCGACCTTCAGGATTTTGCTCTACGGAAGGGGGTCGACTTGTGCGCAACCCCGACCTTCAGGATTTTGCTCTACGGAAGGGGGTGCACAAAAGTGTTCGTAATCAACCTCGGATTGTACTTTTCATCATCTAGGGGCACCGTAGGGACCGAAAAAAGTGGTTTCGCATGATAGTCCACCTCGACCCATGTCGACCCTTGCGCGACCCCGACCTTCAGGATTTTGCTCTACGGAAGGGGGTCTACTTGTGCGCAACCCCGACCTTCAGGATTTTGCTCTACGGAAGGGGGTGCACAAAAGTGTTCGTAATCAACCTCGGATTGTACTTTTCATCATCTAGGGGCACCGTAGGGACCGAAAAAAGTGGTTTCGCATGATAGTCCACCTCGACCCATGTCGACCCTTGCGCGACCCCGACCTTCAGGATTTTGCTCTACGGAAGGGGGTGCACAAAAGTGTTCGTAATCAACCTCGGATTGTACTTTTCATCATCTAGGGGCACCGTAGGGACCGAAAAAAGTGGTTTCGCATGATAGTCCACCTCGACCCATGTCGACCCTTGCGCGACCCCGACCTTCAGGATTTTGCTCTACGGAAGGGGGTCTACTTGTGCGCAACCCCGACCTTCAGGATTTTGCTCTACGGAAGGGGGTGCACAAAAGTGTTCGTAATCAACCTCGGATTGTACTTTTCATCATCTAGGGGCACCGTAGGGACCGAAAAAAGTGGTTTCGCATGATAGTCCACCTCGACCCATGTCGACCCTTGCGCGACCCCGACCTTCAGGATTTTGCTCTACGGAAGGGGGTGCACACTTGTGCGACCCCGACCTTCAGGATTTTGCTCTACGGAAGGGGGTGCACAAAAGTGTTCGTAATCAACCTCGGATTGTACTTTTCATCATCTAGGGGCACCGTAGGGACCGAAAAAAGTGGTTTCGCATGATAGTCCACCTCGACCCATGTCGACCCTTGCGCGACCCCGACCTTCAGGATTTTGCTCTACGGAAGGGGTCCTCTCTGTACAAGGTTTAGGGGTACATTTTCACCCAAAAACCACTATCGCTCAACCGAAACAACTCCTCGACATGTGTCTTCTCTGTGAATTTGGCCCCGATCTGACGAGTAGTTTTCGAGATATGCCCCTCTGAAG
>NW_026525473.1:162500-165000 GCF_943737925.1 Anopheles nili | reverse complement strand
GGGTCTGACGGTCTTGGACACCTTTAGCAAAAAGTTGCGCTCTATCGAATGGAACATTTCACTAGAACATCACGAAACGATCCGACCACTCCTTCGACCTGTTTTGGGGTTTTGCAGTTTTCCATGGGGTATTTTGTATGGGGAAAACCGACCCATGCCCGTATCTCCGTACCTAAGCGTCTGACGGTCTTGGACCCCTTTAGGTAAAAGTTGCATTCCGTCGAGCTGAACATTTCACTAGAACATCGCGAAACGATCCGACGACTCCTTCTGGGAGTTTTTGGGGTCCGAAGGTTTTCTCGGACTTAGTCTCTGGAGCAACATTTCTGAAGCTCGGCACGAGCAACCACGCACGTGTCTTATATCTCCGTAAGTAAGGGTCTGACGGTCTTGGACACCTTTAGCAAAAAGTTGCGCCCTATCGAATGGAACATTTCACTAGAACATCACGAAACGATCCGACCACTTCTTCGACCTGTTTTGGGGTTTTGCAGTTTTCCATGGGGTATTTTGTATGGGGAAAACCGACCCATGCCCGTATCTCCGTACCTAAGCGTCTGACGGTCTTGGACCCCTTTAGGTAAAAGTTGCATTCCGTCGAGCTGAACATTTCACTAGAACATCGCGAAACGATCCGACGCCTCCTTCTGGGAGTTTTTGGGGTCGGAAGGTTTTCTGGGACTTAGTCTCTGGAGCAACATTTCTGAAGCTCGGCACGAGCAACCACGCACGTGTCTTATATCTCCGTAAGTAAGGGTCTGACGGTCTTGGACACCTTTAGCAAAAAGTTGCGTATAACCATCCTCGTCAATACTCTCGAACACTGTAACTCGATCCGACCACTCCTTGGTACACTTTTGTGGGTTGCCAGTTTCGGTTGGGACTTAGTCTCTGGAGACCAAATTCTGAAGCTCGGCGTGGGTACCGACTTTTCGTGCACGTCCGAGGGCCTCGAGCGCCCCGTGAACCCGGACCTTCAGGATTTTGGCCATTTTTGGGGGTGCACAAAAGTGTTCGTAATCAACCTCGGATTGTACTTTTCATCATCTAGGGGCACCGTAGGGACCGAAAAAAGTGGTTTCGCATGATAGTCCACCTCGACCCATGTCGACCCTTGCGCGACCCCGACCTTCAGGATTTTGCTCTACGGAAGGGGGTCGACTTGTGCGCAACCCCGACCTTCAGGATTTTGCTCTACGGAAGGGGGTGCACAAAAGTGTTCGTAATCAACCTCGGATTGTACTTTTCATCATCTAGGGGCACCGTAGGGACCGAAAAAAGTGGTTTCGCATGATAGTCCACCTCGACCCATGTCGACCCTTGCGCGACCCCGACCTTCAGGATTTTGCTCTACGGAAGGGGTCTACCCTTGCGCGACCCCGACCTTCAGGATTTTGCTCTACGGAAGGGGGTGCACAAAAGTGTTCGTAATCAACCTCGGATTGTACTTTTCATCATCTAGGGGCACCGTAGGGACCGAAAAAAGTGGTTTCGCATGATAGTCCACCTCGACCCATGTCGACCCTTGCGCGACCCCGACCTTCAGGATTTTGCTCTACGGAAGGGGGTGCACAAAAGTGTTCGTAATCAACCTCGGATTGTACTTTTCATCATCTAGGGGCACCGTAGGGACCGAAAAAAGTGGTTTCGCATGATAGTCCACCTCGACCCATGTCGCCCCTTGCGCGACCCCGACCTTCAGGATTTTGCTCTACGGAAGGGGGTGCACAAAAGTGTTCGTAATCAACCTCGGATTGTACTTTTCATCATCTAGGGGCACCGTAGGGACCGAAAAAAGTGGTTTCGCATGATAGTCCACCTCGACCCATGTCGACCCTTGCGCGACCCCGACCTTCAGGATTTTGCTCTACGGAAGGGGTCCTCTCTGTACAAGGTTTAGGGGTACATTTTCACCCAAAAACCACTATCGCTCAACCGAAAAAACTCCTCGACATGTGTCTTCTCTGTGAATTTGGCCCCGATCTGACGAGTAGTTTTCGAGATATGCCCCTCTGAAGGTACATATTGGGACTTAGCCGATTTTCACCTATTGCGGTGTCTATGGGGTGTTGGGAATCGCTCTACCGACCATCCGGTTGGAGATATCGATTCCCGGTCTTTGGCGCGTTTGCTCAACTCCGTAATGCCTACTTTTCGTCCATACACACAACACCTCGCAGAGTTCTCCTTCTGCCAGATATAGCGCGTGCCCCTTTGCTCGTGCACCGTTTTGGCCCGTTTTTCGCACATCGCTTTGAAACCATGCGTGCGACGGTTTTGCGTCCCAGGTACCGATGTTAGAACACCACTGTGGCTAACTTTCGTCCATATACGCCAAACTTCTCAGACACCTCCATCCGAGAGTATTTCGTGTTTTCCCATATATTGCATACTGCCAGGGGTTTTCTTCCATACAACTTTCAATGTTCTGTAAAACACCCGCGCATCGTCCGATTGGACTGAAACTGCTGCGGCGCGCTCTCTGCCGTGCTATAACTCT